>NC_038255.2:14969440-15220136 GCF_000004515.6 Glycine max
TCATCGGGCCCGCCGCCTCCTGGATGATACAAGGGTGCAGAATGACCAAACTTGGTCTCTGCTTGTCATCGGGCCCGCCGCCTCTGGATGACAAAAGGGTGCGAATAACCGTAAGGTATCTCCGCGTATCATCGGGCCCGCCGCCTCTAGATGATACAAGGGTGCAGAATGACCAAACTTGGTCTCTGCTTGTCATCGGGCCCGCCGCCTCTGGATGACAAAAGGGTGCGAATAACCGTAAGGTATCTCCGCGTATCATCGGGCCCGCCGCCTCTGGATGATACAAGGGTGCAGAATGACCAAACTTGGTCTCTGCTTGTCATCGGGCCCGCCGCCTCTGGATGACAAAAGGGTGCGAATAACCGTAAGGTTTCTCCGCGTATCATCGGGCCCGCCGCCTCTGGATGATACAAGGGTGCAGAATGACCAAACTTGGTCTCTGCTTGTCATCGGGCCCGCCGCCTCTGGATGACAAAAGGGTGCGAATAACCGTAAGGTATCTCCGCAGGCTACCAGCTCTTGAGTCATGGCAACAAAAGGCGGTATGGTCGACAAAAGCGAGGCTCTTGCTCCTACGTATCCTCCAATGAGGAACTCAGACCTACGTAGTTCTGGACAACTTGTGAGACTTGAAAAAGTCTCGTTGTTTTCTCCACTAAAAATGCAAACATGCTTTAGCAAAGAGACAAACATTCCAACTGATTTAGAGCAGCATATGCCTTTTTTTGAGTGAAAAACAATGCGTCTACCGGGGAAGGAGAGTCTGCCGATGGGATCCCATAACCATAAATGAGATTTTGGATGTTAGCATTTCGTTTCTAAATGACCATTTAGAGGAAACACTGGGTTCGACAAAAATAGAAGAAATCACTCAAAGTGTATCAATCTCGCACAGGTAAGTGTTTCATCCTAATTCCGAACCATAGATATGTCATGACTTGACTTTGCAAATTATTTCCTATCAAATCAAAAATCACATGCGTGATCATGGATCAATAGGGCTTCCCTTGGGAATGGGTTCTTTTGGGGAGTTTTTCGGCTTTTGTGTGTTTTTGGCTTTTGATTTTTCTGGCTTTTTCTTTTTCTGTTTTTTTTTGTTTAGTGCGGGGCGAGAAAAAAAAGGTCGCTAGCGCACGAGATTTTGGTTGGTAATCAAAGGGAGAAGACTATTTTAGGTCGTGGTTTCCTTTCCTTCTTTTTTTTGTTCATTTGGTGACAATTCTGTATTGTTCAGATATTGTCCGGTCCAAAGACCTCTCTGCACATTTCTTCTGTTTTCTTTCGATCCTTGATCAGGAGCTTTCTTTCCTTCTTTTCTCCTTTTTCCTTTCTCCCATTCTTTGATTGGGAATTTTCTTTCTTTTCTTTTTGCTTTCTCCCACTCTTGGATTGGGAATTTCCTTTCTTTTCTTTTTTTGCTTTCTCTTTGATTGGAAATTTCCCTTCTTTTCTTTTTTGCTTCCGAGGGTAAGGATTGACATTCTCACCCTAGGTCAAGGTTTATGGTGAGTCAGGATTTTGGCTCAAGGTTTGTAGAATGGCTAGACATGATACATGTCAGGGTTTGGTTTGGTTCAAGGATAAAAGGGATGCCCCACATTATTTCCATGACACAAATGCAAAAATGATGATTTAGAAACTTTATGCAAAACTGGCCACGCATGCACCTATGTAGACACTCAAGTGTCAAACTTTTATGGTCATGTGATGCTAGGGCTCAGGATTCATTTCCTCTATTTTAAATCAACCCAATGTTTCCAAAATATGTTCTTTTATCAATTTGTGCATTCATCCGGGTCCATTTCGGGCGTCCGGGGAAATTTCACAGCATTCACCCTTCAGGTGTAGACACGTTTTTTTCTCTTCAAAAATCGGTTATGATCAATGAAATTTTTTTCGAAGAAGAGTTGGAAATCATCTCTTTTCAAAAGCATGTCGGTTTTTAGCTAGACAACTTATTTTCTCTTTTTCCACCTTTTTCCTTACTTGCTTTCCTCTTTTCCTTTTTGTTCTTTTTTTCCATTTCATTCATTTCATTTTTTCCTTTTTTATTTTTATCATGATTTTTTTTTTTTGTTTATTTTACACATATATTTTTTGGACGATGTTCCTAAACGAAGAACTCTACACGGTTCCAGAATTTCAAACATCATCAATAGTAAATATATATAAACACTAACGCAACAATCTAAACAAAAATGTACGCGCTGTACAAATGACAATCGAAACAACAAAAACAAACATTAGTCTCTCAAGTCAAAACAATAACATAGAATAAAAATGACAAAAGAAATATGAAAGAAAACATGAATCTGGGGATCTCCCAGTCACGTATCTCCACTCCCTCCCAAGAAGTCAAGCAAATCGGCCATCTCCTCATCCTCGTGGGCTTCTTCTCCATCGCCGGGAGCTTCTGGGGGTGCCTCTCCTGCTTGGGCCTCGGGCCAATCTCCGGGCCATGCAACCTCTGCCCTGAACTGGTCTGGGGTAGGGCATGAAAAAGAAGCGAAGCCCTGGCTCTGCATGCTAAGGCTCATCTGGTACAGACAATCATGGGTCCGTACATGTGCTCGGTGGTTGGCCGCCTGCTGGCGAACCAAATGCCGTAAATACTGCTCCATGTCAAATGCCCCAGCCTGGCCAGCCTGATGAGGTGGTGGGGGCGCGCCTGCGGCCTGTGGAGCATCACCCTGAGCCTGTCTCTGGGTACAGTACTTCTCAATAAAAGCCCGGGTGATGGGCGGCCGAATCACCTTGGTAGGTGCAATGGGGACTCCGAACGACTGGCAGAGTCCTGTGATCAGTGCGGGGAATCCCAGGGCCCTGTTGGACTTATCTGGGTCCAAAGGGTGCCTAGTGGGCGCCATACCTGCAAAAATATATATGGCATCAGCGATCAACTGAGCCACATGGATGCTCATCCGTGTCAGGATGGCGTACACCAGCTGACACTTCGGCATGGGAAGGTCGGAATTATGATCGGTGGGCAGGATGTTGCTGAGGAGCAACGTCATCCATATCTGGGTCAGGGTGGTCATGTTGGTGCGCATGATTCGCACTCGCCTCCCTGCAGCAGTCCGGGCAAAATCCTGCCCCGGTATACATAGCAGCTGGGCGATGGCCTCCTCATCGAACCCATCAGACCGGTTCCTCCTCTGGCCATACTCACATTCCTGGCCCTCTTCCAACACCAACGGATATCCTAGGAGTTGGCCGATAGCGTCGGCATCAAACGGGATCCACTGACCCCTTACCCAGGATCTCATGTCACGCACGCCCTCCTCTGTTGGCCAAGCATTGGCATAAAACTCAAGGACTATTTCTGGATCAAACTTGGCCATATGAGTAACCAGTGGTGCCCACCGCCGGCGCCCTATTTCCTCCTGGAAATCAGTATACTCGTCGTCCCTGAGCTGGACGCGTCGCTCCCGGAGAAACGACCATCCCTTGATGGCCTCGAAGCGCTGCTGGTGTACAGCACTCCTAAAGCGGTGACTATCATACTCTGGAGCGGAACTAGTTCCTTCGGCTGCCTTGTCCTTCCTGGACCTCTTTGAGGCAAGCTTCCTCGGGGCCATTTCCTGCGAAGGCAAACATTTGGAAAGTTAGTTTTACCAGTGGGACACTATTCTTAAAACAAAAATGGCATACAACCTCCTCCCATAAATACAAACATCAATGTAAATTTAGAGCAAGCTTATGCGCATATTTCCTTACGAACGTTCACTTGCACAAGACATCCTATTAACTAAGAAAAATGCACCCACATACAATCAAGGTAGCTTCATTACCTAGATTATTTACATGTACTTCCAAGGTGTATTTGTTACTTACATCACACACATCTCCTTGGCTGAATTTACATACATGCATACTCAAAGCGTTTTGGGGTACCAAAAATTGCACATGCGCTCATCTTGGTATTTCTAATACCTATACATATACAAAGTTCATGATGAATCTTGACTACCTACACAATAAGGTGCTACATTTCATGCTTTTTCTTTCAAGTTTTTGCTACCTAAAGCCGCATGCAAATTCAAGCATATTTTCCTTCACTGACTAAAATTGTATTCAAATTAAAAGGTATATATCTTTTTGTAATATGTTTTCTTTACATAACATGCAACATATTTATATATATTTTTTGTGAGACATTTTGACTACCAAAAATTATATATACATACATCCAAGTATTTTGCTATCATACCCAAAGTGTAAATTGCCAAAGGTATCTTGCTACCTATTCTAAACCTACACATTCATGATGAGCAAAATTCCTAAACATCTAGGCGTAGGGAAAATATTGTAGTGTGGCCCATAACTGATTGCTGGCCAAAAAGGGTAACTTTACCCAATATGCACCTCCTTTTGTGTTCTTTTGCATAAAAACTTTGGTTCCTAGGCCTAGGACATATGTGGGGCAATTACTCTAGCCCTTTCGAAACTGAATGCATGTCCCAAAAATATGTGCAAACCAAATTGCCCCATGGGTTGTTTCCCTACAAAAATCACGCGCTAATGCCATTGAGGCATTTCACCGAACACTTGGTGGGCGCGCGTTTAGGCATCAATAGCAAGAGAACGGGGACAATGTGGCATGCCCCATTACTTCAAAATGCATTATAGGCCTAGGGCCATCTCATACAAACTCCCAATTCAACCTAATCAAGCAAGAAAACAAACCAAAATTGCCCCACATATTTGAGCACATTCCCACAATTTAGAGCACCAAAAGGAGATCAAAATACACCAATGAAAAGCTAGAAAGCTTAGGGATGGAATACTTACTTGTTGGTGATGAACAAAAGCGTGAAACGGGATCAAAAAATGCGAAAAATGATGACCCTAGGGTTGCAAACTCGTAAACCCCGTGGGTATGGCTTTTGAAAGGGGGGAAAAGAAGTTTTTGAATGCAAAAACGTCCCTCCTTTTGTCACTTTTATATTTTGGTGCAAAGGTGGCTCGCCCAGGCGAGCTCAGCTCGCCCAGGCGAGCTAACCTGCACTTTTTTTTTTTTTTGGGGAACATTAACCATGTCCCCTCCTTTCTCATGGATTAGCGTCTTGCCTAACTTGAACTTACTTAAGTTAGAATTAGGCGTTGATTACTTATTTTTATTCTTAAAACAAACAAATAGTAAAAGAAAACTGCGAATACAAAGGATACGGGGCTGCCTTGCAGCGACGTTCTCTGCTTGTCTAGCGCAGAGAAAAGGCAACGATCAGTCGATCGTGACCCCATCCCCACTTGCATCCATTCCTAAGTACCTGCAAGTAATAAACAACCAGGTATGGCCAATCTTGACCGCGTCGTTGTCCTACCTTGATTGGTTTCTGCTGTCCATGTTTGGTCCCCACCCCAGAGGGTAGCTCAAGATGATCCTGCCCCTGTTTTACCAAAACAATATGCATGCATATGCGTATGCATGAAGGTTTTCAAATGCAGCAAATTTTGGTGAAAGTTGGTTTAGGTTCAATTTTAATTAAGCGCTTGGGGGATCCCATGAACTGAGCGGAAGGGCTCAGGCGATCACAGATTAACGCAAGGTGTGAAACTAACGTGAGGACTAAAAGCCTTGAATCCACGTTCATTTCTTTGAAAGATTGTAACGGGAGATACAACAGACAGGAAATCCCTGGGGGAAATCCAGAAAACGCATAAAGATAAAGAACATGCAGCGACATCCTTAATTGCCCCAGCTTCTAAGCATAATATTGTTTGACGACATCAGAGTTCACGGGTGAAGGTAGCTCTTCGCCATCCATGTTGATAAGCACCAGGGCTCCTCCGGAAAAAGCCCTCTTCACAACAAAAGGCCCTTCGTAGTTCGGGGCCCATTTCCCTCGATGGTCCTTGACAGCATGGGACATTTTCTTTAGCACAAGGTCTCCCTCATGGAACTTGCGTAAGCGTACTTTCTTGTCGAATGCACTCTTCATTCTTTGCTGGTATAAGCGCCCATGACTCATGGCCGTTAAGCGCTTACCCTCAATGAGGTTGAGCTGATCGTAGCGTGTTTGAGCCCACTCTGATTCCTTTAATCCGGATTCCGCCAAGATCCTTAATGACGGGACTTCTACCTCAAACGGCAACACAGCCTCCATCCCATATACCAATGAGAACGGCGTTGCCCCAGTTGACGTTCGCACTGAAGTCCGGTAACCATGCAACGCGAAGGGGAGCATCTCGTGCCAATCCTTGTATGACACGGTCATCTTTTGGATAATCTTGTATGGTTGGTACTAATTGGAAGTCTCCGAATATGAAGCATCTCAAAGGCTGGTCGTAGTATTGGGTAAGTGATGCAATGGCTTCTATGGACACCTCTGCTATGGTCAACTCTAAGATCTTTCCGTAAGTCTTGCGGAAGGCTTGCATTTGGAGGGGTTCCATCAACCGCCCTAATTCCTTGATGCTAGTGGTATCTAGGCTTTTGACCTTGACTTGGTAGAACCTCTTGCCGGTTTGATTTGTTCCCATGCTTACTAAAGTGAGACAAAAGCTGGTGCAAATCAAAACTCCGATATCTCATGGGTGGGATGGATGAATGCATGATGGAATGCATATGATACAAATGCAATCTAGGAATGCGGGGGTCCGGGGAATTTGTCCCCTTCTTAGATACGACGTCTAGGGGTAGCGAAATGCCCCAACGCACGTTTTTAAGAAGGCGACACGGACCCTCCGTTGGTTTGTTTACAGTAGGGATCAAGACAGAACCCATATGCAATGCCTATGCAAACGACACAATGCGGGAATGTACACAGTATGACAATATTTACCGAACATAAGCAAAAGGGTATATGATACTCATGCATGGCAGTGTGAAAAATGGCACGCAGCGTGTTTGCTCCGTGCCCCTATTTAAGGGACCTATAAGGGAAAAAGCTAACTAGGCTTTTAGTAATAACCCCCAAGGTAGTCATATCTTTCTTGATGGTTTCTAGAGGTATCATCCCCTTCGAAGAACATATTGCAGCAGTAGGGACTACTAGCAACAATAAGTTTTCAAAGAGAAAAGCTCTAGATGAGGGTTCACTGTAACCAAGCAAGTCGGAGACCTAGCATGATCACAGATTCACCTCCACTCCTTATGTTCCCATGAACCCGGGTATAGGGCCCTTTTTCACTCACAGTGTGTGCAAATAGTGTTAGTGTTTGTGTGCATCAAATGAATAAATATTTTACCTCATGCATACATTCTAAAACACACTAAAAGCAACAAATAGTTTATATACACAAGAACATAAGACAAATAAAGGGAAACCAACAAAGGAGAAAGTCATGATAAAACATTGCACAAGATTAAATGGCCTAACTCTCTAAAAACAATCCCCAGTGGAGTCGCCAACTGTCGCAACCTACCCTTCGGCGGGAGGGCGACACGTGACTCGCGGGATGCGTGTTCCACGAAAGGAATACGCGCGGAGTCGCCACCAACGTTTATTTGAGGAAAACGTCGGAAAAACCGGAAAAGACGCGATCTACGAACTTTTAAGTGAAAGGTTCGGGAGTTGTATTTACGCGCGGGGAAGGTATTAGCACCCCACACGTCCGTCACAAGGGACGACAGCCTTTAATCGAATGTGCAAACATGACTTTGATTTTTACGTTCCCTTTTATATCCTTATATCCTTTATACCCTTTTTATATTTTTTCTCTTTTTGTGGTCGACAAGGGTGTTTCCCTTTGCTCCTACGTATTCCTCAATTGGGATGAGAAAATCAGACCTACGTAGTTCTTTTTTATCAAGTGATTCTTTTTTACTTTAAGAGGTGATCATTTTAAGGCGTTGGACCTTAAAAATGATCCATTTTACTTAGTGAGAAAATGAAATGACAAACTTCAAAAGCCTATTTTTATGGACGAGCTTGACTAGGCGAATTGATTTTAGCCTTTAGTTTCACTTTAGTTATTAATCAATTCGATTAAGATTGAGAAATCCCAAAGAGAAAACGTCCGATTGATTTTCCGCTTTATTTTACTAAAAGATGTCTTTTTGATTATTATATTATTTTTTACCTCTTTTTGATTTCCAACGTGGTTACGGCACGACCGAACGGTCGGAATTTATTTTAACCGAAGTTAATGGATAATACAATTCAAACGTTCGGTGGAAATTTATTTTATTTTTAAGTTAAGCGAGAAATGACTTAAGTAAAATGGCTTAAGCACGTCAACAGGGGGTATAAAAAGTAAACAAAACGAGAATAAAAATGCACGAAACACAATGTGGACCACTACGGGTACATAGAATGAATCGAAAAGCTTGGTTCGAGGTACTTACCCGTTGAAGATCGAAGAACGATGAAGAACGAATGAAGAACGTCGAAGAACGGTTGAAACCTTTGCGAAATTCTTCACGGAAAACGTTACGGAAACGTTTCGGAAGCGCCTCGGCTTAGATTTTCTTCACGGAAACGATTTTTCCAAGCAAATTCGAAAGAGAGAGAAGTGCCAAAGGGGCTGAACCCTTTTCTTCTTCACTTCCTCCCCTATTTATAGCAAAATAGGGGAGGTGGTTGCCGCCCAGCTCGCCCAGGCGAGCTCAGCTCGCCCAGGCGAGCCAGGTTGCTTCCTCCAGAAGCAACAGCCTTCTGGAGGAATATTCTAGAGGGCCCAAGTGGGCCTGGGTGCTATTTGCACCCCTATTTTTACTAAGTACACCCCCCTCTGCTTTTTTTTGGTGATTCTTTTTTCGTAAAGTTACGGAAACTTACGAATTTCGTAACGATACTTGTTTTCTTTCCGTAATGTTACGGAACCTTGCGGATTACATAATCATCCCCCTTTTGACTTACGGAATGTTACGGAACCTCACTTAATTATGCAACGATGCTTCCATTTGATTTCCGGTGTGTCACGGAAACTTACGGATTGTGCATCAATATTTTTTTGGTTTTCCGGCATGTTTTGGAATTTCACAAATTGCCTAATGATGGGTGCCAAGCACCTCACAAGGACCAAAGAAAGGTCGCATGTCACCAAGCAAAGGTCCCTGGACGAAATTAGGGTATGACAGCGGGGGGGGGGGGGGGGGGGGGGGGGGAGTGTTCTTTGGTTTTGCTAGTTTTGTTGGTTTTGTTAATTTGTTAGTCGTGTTAATTTGTTAATGTTGTTAGTTTCGTCGGATTTTTAGTTTAATATTTTGGGTCAATTTTGTGTGCACGTACGACTTTGCATGTTTTTCTTTGAATTATAGGATATGTTCAAGAAATGGGTAATTGTTTTGAAAATAAAAGTTCTTGACATTTTGTGACTTGAAATCCTTGATTCTTCTCTACATGTCATGATAGTTTTGAAAGCTCAATTTGAAAGTGATGAGTTTACCTTTGTGAGAATTTGAGCCATCCATCATCATAATCATTTGGTGTGTTTTGCCCCATTGATTGCTTGCACAATAGCCTTGGCTAGATTCTTGTTGATGCGTCCTAATTCACATGCATATTTGGAAATGATTGAGGCAATTTTGTTCTTATAAGCTTCTAGCCAAATGGACTTACCTTGAATTAATTCCTTTGATAGTCCTTTTGAGCCTTGTTTCCCTTTCCTTGTTTTGAAGCTCACTACAAGCCTTAAGTGAAAAACCATGATATCACCATATCCTTAAGGAATTTTGGAGCTTTGGAATTGTTTTGGGAATAAGTGTGGGGGGTTTTTGTTTCATTGGACAACTTGTTTTGTTGGCTATGCTTCATGATGTATTTTGGGCCATACTTGATGTACATTGTATATTGGTTAAATGTTGGACATGCTGAATGAAATGTTGTTTCTCAAAGGCTATAGAGTAAAAAAAATTCAAAAAAAGAAAAAGAAAAGCAATAAAGTTGAGTGAATAAGATCTTAAATGGCACAAGAATGATGAAACTCTTGGTTCTACTCTTTATGTTTAATTTTTATCTTTACTTCTTTTTATTTTCTTATTTTTTTCTTAATATGCACTTATTCCCCATTGCTCCTCTATTCCTTTGGGATTTAGCCACTTATTCCATATTTCTCCATACCTTGTCCTTGGCCCCATTACAACCTTAAAAGACCTTTTGATCCTCATGTGCTTGTGTTTGTAGGTTGATTGTCAATTTTAGAATCTTGCCAAGTCTATGTGGTGCTTGCTTTCATGGGTGCTTTGAGGGTAAATAGTAGCCTAGACACTTGAGAGATATAGTGTATATCTTGTGAGGCTTTATCACTTTTCATTCTTGAGCTGATTAACTATTTTGCCATGATTGGGTTGCTTGGATGATTTTCATGAATGTCTTGACTTTTTGGATCTCCTTATGTTAGATGTTACCCATTCCTTTCATTCCTTGATGTTCATTGAGAAATATATGAATGTTTTTGTTTGTCTCTCTTTAATATCCTTGGATTTTGTTCTTTGTTTCATTTTGCCCAGGAGTGCAAAAGGCTAAGTATGGGGGGTTTTGATGTGCCATCATTTTCTTGTATTTTCAAAACCCTTTTTGCACCATTTTAATTATTGATTGGTCTTAATTGTCAATTAATTAGGCAGTTTTATTATTTGGGCTCATTTAGCTAATTTGATGTTTTTAATCTAATTTCAGGAATTAATGAAACATTGGGCTTAATCCGGATTTTGGTTGTGGACTTGAAGAGGGCAAATAAAGCAGCGCTTACCTTAGTTAATTTCTAATTAGGAAATTTCGCAATTTTATTTTATGTTGTTCAGTGTTTATTTCGTTTTGGGCCAGAGTATTGTAATAGGGCCCAGTGACTTTGAGTGACACTTTTTAAATAGCTGCCTTGGGATTCGTGCAGGGCATTCTATTATGCTATTTTCATTATTCAGAGCTTTGGTTTTAGGTTTTCACGTTTTTCTGTTCCCTTGTTATGGTTTTCGTTCTTAATGCAAATTTCCGTTTTCTGCTTCTAATTACGAGTTCATTCTTGCTTCTTCTTCTACTTTCATTTACGTTTCTGTCTCATTTACGTTTCTGCTTCATGTTTCATTTGCGTTTTCTATTTGAATCCATGGAAGGCTAGATTTTCTGGTGTTGTTTCCTTTTGAGGACAAAGCCCAACTCTCTTTGAGGTTTCGCTTGTAATGTGGCTCCCTGGCAGTTTTCCCTTCACCAGTTATCCCAAACTCGTGAATATTAATCAGTGTACGCTTCGTGTTCGATTAATTGCCTCTGAGCCTAACTTGCGTTCATGCTTAATGGACGAAGGGCTAACTGGTGTAGGTGGTGCCTAATTACGTATTGACAACCCTAAGTTGATTTTCGCTTAGTAAATTGAAATAGGGTTGGATTAAGTGGTTGACTGTTAGGGACGAATTCTCCATAACCCAGGATAAGAGAATGGCTTCTGAATCAAAGGAAACAACCCGTTTTTAATATTAGTAATTTCGTATTCCAGTTTACTTGTTCTGCTCTTTAATCACAAAACAAACAAACCCCCCTATCGTTACTATTACTGCAAGTATATTATGAACAATTGGTGTGTCACTGCTCGTTGGGAAACGACCTAGGATCACTTCCTAGTTACTGCATTTTCATGTTTATTTGATTCGGGTACGGCCTCGATCAGAGACACATTTTGTTTTCCTAATATGACATCTAAATTATTTTTACTATAAGAAAATTTTGCAAGTGAGTTTTTCAAATCTTTAATTTCTTTTTCATATTTTCAACAACAACTACAAGAATCAGATATTTTCTTGTCAGAAATAGTAGAGATATGAAATTTTTCATTTGATTTAGAAATTGAAACTTCAGTTCTAAGATGATCTAATTCTTTATTTAATTTTGAAATTTCATTTTCTAAATCTGAAATTGTTTTCTTAGAAGATGAAACTAACTTTGCAAGTTTGATTGACTCTTTTTGCAAATCAGCAAATGCATCTTGTAATTCATCAAAAGAAATGGATAAGTTATTTGAAGATGTTACCTCTTCGTCGCTTTCATAACTTTTAGCCATTAGACAGAGGTTTATTTCTTCATTTTCTGAATCTTCAGAAGATTCCATATCATTGTCATCCCATGTGATGTACGCTTTCTTCATTTTCTTTTCACTAAAATTTTTCTTTTCAGATTTCTCCATCTTTTTCTTGAAGATAGGACAATCAACCTTTAGATGTCCAGGTTGATTGCATTCAAAGCATTTTGGAGTAGAAGATGAGATTTATGTCCCTCTTTTAGATTTAAAATTTGGTCGCCTTTGACTTCCTCTGACTTTCAGGAACTTGTTGAACCTTTTTACAAAGAGGCTAAGATCATCATCTTCATCTAGATCAATTTCCTTATCACTTTCTTCTTGGATTGAAGATGAGGCTTTAAGATCAATTCCCTTCTTTTTCATGTCATTTTATTCATGTTGATTTAATCTAAACAATTCCATTTCGTGTTCCTGTAACTTTCCAAATAGAGTAGCAAGAGTCATGTTAGATAAATCTCTTGATTCAGTAATGGTTGTTACTTTAGGTTGCAATTCTCTGCTTAGAAATCTTAATACTTTGTTTATGAGATCTTCATTTTGAAAATCTTTCCCTAAGGCTGCATGATGATTCACTATATGTGTGAACCTCTTTTGCATGTCTTGAATGCTTTCATTTGCATTCATCCTGAATAGTTCATATTCATGAGTTAATGTGTTTATCCTAGATCTTTTAACATCTGTTGTGCCTTCATGTGTTACTTGTAAAGTGTCCCTTATTTCCTTAGCACTCTTACAATTTGAAACCCTGAAATATTCATCCATTCCCAGGGCAGATGTAATTATGTTTTTGGCTTTTAAATTATATTGTACTCGTCTTCTATCCTCTTCAGACCATCTATCTCTAGGTTTTTCTATTGTTGTGCTTCCACTTGTTGTGCTCCCATCTATTGTGGTTCTTTCTACAGTGGTGGGTATATAAGGCCCTATTTCTATGGCTTCCCAAATATTTAAGTCTATTGCCTCAATAAAAATTTGCATTCGGGTTTTCCAGTAGTGGTAACCCTCTCCATTAAAGATTGGAGGTCTATTAATTGAATTTCCTTTTGGAAATAAGAAGTTTGCTGAGGCCATTATTCTTGAAGCTTCTAAACTTTATACAAGAATGAAGCTCTGATACCACTTGTTGGACAAGTGGCCTCGGATATCTTAAGAAGGGGGGGGGGTTGAATTAAGATATTGCAAACAATTTCCCCAATTAAAATTCTATTTCACTTTCTATGCAAGTTACAAACTCCCTTAAAAAAATGAACTCTTAAATAATGATTCAAATAGAACAATATGAATATAAATATAAAGCAATAATAAATAAAAGAGTTTAAGGGAAGAGAAAGTGCAAACTCGGATTCATACTGGTTCGGCCACACCCTTGTGCCTACGTCCAGTACCCAAGCAACCCGCTTGAGAGTTCCACTATCTTGTAAAATCCTTTTACAAGTTCTGAACACACAAGGACAATCCTTTCTTTGTGTTCAGAATTCTTTTACAACAAGAGACCCTCGGTCTCTTAATCCCCTTTGAGAATTTAGAAAGAAGATAAGAATGAATCTCTCTTGAAAGAGATAGATTGTACAATCTGAGCACTTAATTAATTCCTTATTGAATTGCAAGTGTATTGGCCAAGGAATTCTTAAGAGGATGACATGTTTTTGCTCTTTGAGAGAATAAGAATTTTTTATATGAAAAACTTTGAGCAAATTCGTGTTTCAAGTAACATATATATAGACCTTTGGTGGCCATGTAAAAACCATTTGAAAAGATGTGACTCTTAGAAATAATTTTCTGAAAATCTCCTCTGGTAATCGATTACAGGTTTTGTGTAATCGATTACAGGTTTTAAAATTTGAATCAAAACGTTTATTAACTGCTGGTAATCGATTACCAATATTGTGTAATCGATTACACAGTCTAAAATTTGAATTCAAATATTTAGTAGCTGTTGTAAACCATTTTTTGCCATTGGTAAACGATTACATCCTCTGGTAATCAATTACCAGAGAGTAAATCTCTTGAAAACACTTTTTAACTTAAATTACTTGGCCAAACCTTTTGCTATATCAATTTGGAATTCCCTTCCTAAAATACTAGGGATCATCTTGATGTTGTGTCTTGTATTCTTGAATCATTGTCTTGAATTTAAACTTGAAAAGCGCATTTGCATCATTTCATCAAATCATCATGATCATCATCAAAACATCAAAGTCATTTGCTTCTACAGTCTCTTGGATTGTGAGAATTGTAATCAAGAGATTGGTTGTCTCTTGGAAAATCTTGAACACAAGGGTGAGGGATCCCAAGGTGTGTTCAAAGTCTGTAAAGGATTTACAAAGATAGTGGAAAATCTCAAGTGGGTTGCTTGAGGACTGGACGTAGGCATGGGAAGTGGTCAAACCAGTATAAATCAAGTTTACATTTCTTTCTTCCCTTATCTCATTTATGTTATTGCAATCAATTTTGTCGTGCACGTTTAAAGAACATCGATTAAATTCATTGTTGCTTCTTCTTCTTCTGCATTCTGAGCCTATCTTTAAAAGGGGGTTAAAGTTTGTTAGTGGAAAAATTGTGAAACTTAATTCAGCCCCCTCCCTCTTAAGTTATTAAGGCCACTTGTCCAACATGGACAAGGTTGAGCTCCTTCCATATAGGGACCTAGATGACCTAGTCCAACTTTTCATAAGGGTAAAGCAACACAACTTAAAAGGAAGTCTACTTCAAAATCTTATGGCTCTCACTCTTATCCAAAGAAAGACCAAGGTCAAGGCATCTTAGGGGCTGCACCTTCTAAGCCCAAAGATGATAAGGGGAAGACAATAGAAAAAGAAACCCCCTAAGGCTAGTATGCAAGATAAGACTAGCTCTATAAAGTGCTTTAAATGTCTTGGAAGAGGACACATTGCTTCTCAATGCCCCACCAAGAAAATCATGATTATAAGGGGCCAAGACATTTATAGTAGCCAAGATGAGGCTACTACTTCACCTTCCTCTAATGAAAGTGAAGAAGCAAAAAGGGAAGAATCTAGTGAAGAAATCTACCCTCAAGAAGAAGGGGACCTTTTAATGGTCAGGAGGCTTCTAGGAGGCCAATCTTATGACTTGACCCAATCTCAAAGAGAGAATATTTTTCACACAAGGTGTAAAAATTTTTATAACACATGCTCTCTTATTGTAAATAGTGGTTCATGTTGCAATTGTTGCAACACAATATTAGTTTCTAAGTTGAGCCTTGCTATCACTCCCCATCCAAAGCCTTTCAAACTTTAATGGCTCAATGAGCAAGGGGAGATGATAGTCAATCAAAAAGTGAAAGTGCCCTTCTCCGTTGGAACATATATGGATGAAGTGATTTGTGACGTAGTTCCTATGGAGGCAAGCCACCTTCTCTGAGGTAGGCCAAGGAAATATGATAGGAAAATCATCTATAATGGCCTAACTAATGACATAACCCTCACCCACCTTGTAACAAAGTTTATGTTGCATCCTCAAACACCTTCACACGTAACTAAGGATCAAGTAGAAATAAAACTCAAATGGGATGTGGAAAAGAATAGAAAGACAAAAGAAGAACAAACTTTAATAGTTGAGGAGTGTAAGGAGGTAAGTTTCTCCTCCAAGAGATTAGCTAAGAAGGAGAGTTATTTTGCAATAAAGATAAACATTAAAGAAACTTCCCTTCTTAGACAACCTCCACATCTTTTCCTTTGTAAAAGAACACTTGTTAGCACTACCATACCTTTTGAGCTTGAGGTTATTCCTCAAGTAAAGGAGTTTTTGGATGAGGGTTTGGGTAGTAAGAGCTTAAATCCTTGTCATTTGTTGGTGCCCAAAATAGGTATTATGAGGCACCAAATCCCTATGATAGGTGTGCAACCCTCTTTTGTAAAATCATCCACGCATCCAACATGATGTAAGCTCCATTGGAGCTTGTAGGCCTAGGATCTTCTTCATCAATGGATTGCTTTGCTTCTTGGAAGATGAATGGCAGTGGAATGGAGAAGGAAGAGAGAGAGGAGACGCCACTTCAAGCAAAAGATGAGTCTAGAAGAAGCTCACCACCATAGGAGGCCATGGATAAGAACTTGGAGGAAGAAGCAGATGAATGAAGGGAGAGGAAGAGAAGAGCACGAAATTTTGTGCTCTAAAAGAGCTCTGAAATCTAATGTTTAATATTCAAATGATCAAAGTTCCAAAAAATACACACACATGACCTCTATTTATAGCCTAAGTGTCACACAAAATTGGAGGGAAATTTGAATTTCAATTCAAATTTCACTTGAATTTGAAATTGAATTTGTGGAGCCAAACTTTGGAGCCAAAATTTCACTAATTATGATTAGTGAATTTTATTTATGGTTCAGCCCACTAATCCAAGATCAATTCCAAGATTCTCCACTAAGTGTGGTTAGGTGTCATGAGGCACGTAAAGCATGAAGGACATGCACAAAGTGTGACTATATGATGTGACAATGGGGTGTAGTAAGCAAATGCTCACCTCCCCTCTAAAATTTAATTGGATTGGGCTTCTACCAATTCAATTAAATTTATTACCAACCACACACATCAAATATTCACTTAGTGCATGGGAAATTACAAAACTACCCCTAATACAAAAACAAGTCTAGGTGCCCTAAAATACAAAGGCTGAAAAATCCTATATTTTCTAGGGTACCCTACCTACATTATGGAGCCCTAAATACACGGCCCAAAATTAATGAAGCCTTAATCTAATATGTACAAAGATAAGTGGGCTCATACTTAGTCCATGGGCGCGAAATCTATCCTAAGGCTTATGAGAACCCTAGGGCCTTCTCTTGCATCTTTGGTCCAATCTTCTTCAAGTCTTCTATCCAATGCCCTTGGGGGGTAGGATTGCATCATTCCCTCCCCCTTGAAAAGGATTTGACCTCAAATCCAGAGGTTCTTAAAACTCATGGATTCTTTCCTCAACACCTGTAAAAAGAATAAAAACATATTTATTAGTGATGTTGGGTATGTTAGAGTACGGTAAGGACTGAAAACCCCTTTCCCGACCATCTTCCCATGAGAGAATATAGTTTCTCACCAACTCAATGAGTGGTGCTAGAAGTATAGAAAAATATGGGACAAACCTTTTGTAAAAGTTTTTTAAGATATTGAAGCCCCAAATTTCTCGTATACTTGGTGGAGTAGGCCACTCAAGAATGACCTTTATTCTCATAGGGTCCATGGGAAGCCCTTGATCACTATTTAAAAAGTTAGGGAAAGTAATGGAATAAAACATATCTTTTTCTTTATTTTCGTGTTGATTATTCCTACAAAAGATTTCGACAAACCTAAGGTGTCCCACATGAGCACCTAGGTTTGCATTGAAACAAAAAATAAAAGCAAACCTACCTAATGAGTCCCTATGTACACAAATCATGAAGATGTTGGGTGCATGCGTGATTTTACAAAAGAGTGTTGCACCACTCAACACATTCATCATACCACCTATCATAGGGATTTGGTGCCTAATAATACCTATTTTAGGTACCAACAAAGCACAAGGATTGAAGCTCTTGCGAACCAAACCCTCATCCAGCAACTCCTTTACTTGAGGAATAACCTCGAGCTCAAGAGGTATGGCGGTGCTAAGGGATGTTTCCTTGATAGGAGAAGGTAGAAAGATTGTTTAAGAAGGAGTGCTCTTTTAATATCACCTTTTGTTGCAAAATGATTTTCCTTCTTAACAATCTTCTTGGAGGAATCCTTTTCCTCCTTTACCTTCCCCTTGGCCTTTGAAGACAAGGCCTTACTATCCTTCTTTTTCTTCCTCATCCCTGTTATCTTTCATAGTTAGTTGATCTTTGGCCACCTGTGAAGGTGTTTGAGGATGAAACATAAATTTAGTGCAAAGATGAGTGAGGGTAATTTCATTAGTTAGGCCATTGTAAATGATCTTCCTATCAAATTGCCATGGCCTTCCTAAAAGAATATGTCCTGCCTTCATGGGAACTATATCACAATTAACTTCATCCTTATATGTCCCAATGGAGAAAGGCACCTTCACTTGTTGGTTAACTATCATTCCCCTTGCTCATTGAGCCATTGAAGTTTATAAGGTTTTGGGTGGGGAATGATAGTGAGGTTCAACTTGGAAACTAATCTTGTGCTACAACAATTACAACAAGATCCACTATCCACAATGAGAGAACAAGTTTTATCTAAAATTTTGCATCTTGTATGAAAGATGTTCTCGCTTTGGGATTGAGATAGATCACAAGATGGACCTCCAAGGATCCTTCTAACCATTAAAAGGTCACCTTCTTCATGGGGGTAGACTTCCTCACTAGACTCTTCACCTCTTACTTCATCTTCACTTCCACTAGAGGAAGGGCAAGAAATAGTCTCCTCTTGAGTACTATAAATGTCTTGACCCCTCATGATCATGGTTTTCTTTGTGGGGCATTGAGAGGCAATGTGACATCTCCCAAGACATTTGAAGCATTTAAAGTTGCTAGTCCTTTCTTGGGAACTAGTCATAGGGGTGTATTTCTCTATGGCCTTACCCTTATCTTCCTTGGGTTTTGAAGGTGCAGCCCTTAAAATTCCATGGGCTTGGTCCTTCCTTGGATAAGAGTGAGAGCCATAAGATTTTGAAGAAGCCTTTCTTTTAAGTTATTGCTCCACTCTTATACAAAGTTGGACTAGCTCATCTAGGTCCCTATATGGATGGAGTTCAACCTTGTCCCTCACTTCCATATTAAGCCCACTAAGGAACCTAGCTATGCTTGTTCTTTCCTCCTCCCTAAGTCCAGCTCTTAAAAGGAGTAGTTCCATTTGTTGTCTATATTCTTCAACACTCATACTCCCTTGTCTAAGCCTTTGGATCTTGTCCATAAGCTCCCTTTCATAGTAGGAGGGAATGTGCCTCTTCCTAAGGGCACTCTTAAGATCATTCCAATACTCTACTGAAGGATCCCCATGAATCATTCGTTCCCTAACAAGGGAAGTCCACCAATATAGGGCATACCCTAGAAAGCTAAGGGTAGCCAATGGAACTTTTCTCTCTTCGCTAATATGATGGCAAGCAAAGAGTTGTTCAACCTTCATTTCCCAATCTAAGTAGGCCTCAACATTATCTTTTCCATGGAAATATGGGAGGCTAATGTTAACCTCTTGAGGCCTTCTATCCTTTTCTCATGTTTGGGAGTGATGTTTAGTATGTGAACTATGGCGCCCTCTATAATAGTCGCTTAGTTCTTCACTTAAACTTTTGCAAGAGTCATGACTACTATAGGAGGCATGTTTTTCTCTTTTCATTTCTTTCATTATTTTTCTTCTTTCTTCCTCTCTTATTTTCTCTCTTTCATCTTTACTTATTTCTTCCACTCTTTTTTTACCTTTTTCTTTTCTCTCTTGTTTTTCTTTTCAACACTTAAGGGATCTCAACTCATCTAATATCTTATACAAGGGGTCCTTAGGAGTAGAACCCTCACCATTAACTCTAGATGAAGAATGAAGACTCATGTTGGTTCCTAAGTTATGGTTCTTTCTTGTAGGGGGTTTCAAAACAAAAGGTAAAAGAAACTATGGTTGAAACTAGCCAAAATAAACACTAACAGAGGTGTGAAAGATAAGGTAAAAACTAATTGGTAAAAGGCAAGCTACCTAGGTGGTTTGATAATGGAGAGTAAAGGAAATAAGCTATGAAAGTAAGCAAGAAATTAAAGTGCAAGAAATGCAAACTAGGCGGATCCTAAGAGTGTTTGGATGACCTCATTTAAGGTTCCCAACAAAACACTCACTATCCTAAGGGAAAATTGCCTAAAATTATTACACACAAATGGAAGTAGGGTGACCTATTGGAGGCTCCCAACTTACTTCCAATGAAAGGCCTTTTTGTTACAAAATTTGAAAGCAAAGCAAATTGCCAATTACAAAATTACAAAAAAAAAGTCCTTAATTGTGGTGGCTATTCTCTCTTTGGTGTTTCACTCAATTTGGAGTGCTTCTTAGTCCAATAGCTCAAAAGGTGGTTGGCCCCTTGCTTCTTGACTCAAATTCTTCAAGGTATCGCACCAATCCTCCTTTCCAATTCCCTATATGGCAACTCACAAGCAAGGAAACAAAGAGACAAGCAATAACCAAAGACCAAAAAAAAAATGAAATGAAAGCTAAACCAATAGATTTTTAACAAGACAAATTTTCAAGGATTATTCAACAATTAAAGCAATGAAAAGCACACAAAAGTAAGCTAGGAGTCAAAGAGAAACCTAGAATGGCTCTAGAGTAGAGTCGAAAAACTAAAAAAAAAGACTCAAGAAGCCTCTAGTTTTGGCACTTGTTTTCACAATAAATTTCAATTTACATTTCAGAACTAGGATTGGTATAAAATAGGCACCAATTATAGAACAAATTTTGAGCCAAAACAACAAGCACACTTCCCTTTCACTTTTTTTTTCCTGGACACTGATTTTTCAGCCAACTTGTGTGATTTTTCTTATTTTTTCCTTTAATCCAAATTGCTTGGTTCTTTTTCATAATTTTGGTCCAAATGTCTATAAAATTCAGTAAAACTTTCTGTGGAAGCAAAGCTTCATGATGAATCAACAATGATTCAAAGGTGTTTTGATGATAACAATGATGACAACAAAAGATGATGACAAAAGTGATGAACAAAAAGCTCAAGTGAATCAAAGAACATCTCAAGAGAATCAAGAACAAGTCAAGAGTTCAAGAATCAAGAATTCAAGACTCAAGAAGAAAGCCTACAAACAAGTATCAAGATTCAATATTCAAGATCTCAAGAATCAAGAATCAAGACTCAAGATCTCAAGAATCAAGATCAAGATTCAAGACTCAAGATTTGAGAATGCAGAAAAGACTCAATCAAGATAAGTATTAAAAAGTTTTTCAAACCTTTGAATAGCACATGAGTTTTTGACAAAACCTTTACCAAAGAGTTTTTACTCTCTGGTAATCGATTACCATATTGTTGTAATCGATTACCAGTAGCAAAATAAGTTTGAAAATGTTTTCAAACTGAATTTACAACGTTCCAAATATTTTCAAAAGGCTGTAATCGATTACAATGTTTTGGTAATCGATTACCAGTGTTCTTGAACTTTGAAATTCAAATTTAAATGTGAAGAGTCACATTGTTTCACTCAAAAGCTTTGTGTAATCGATTACACATATTTGGTAATCGATTACCAGTGTTTGTTTCTGAAAAATCTAAAGATGTAACTCTTCAAAAAGGTTTTGACTTTTTGAAATGGGTTTTAAGTTTTTCTAAAAGTTATAACTCTTCTGAATGGTCTTCTTGACCAGACATGAGGAGTCTATAAAAGCAAGGCTTTGTTTTGCATTTTGAATCAATCATTTCCAATTTTTCTAACAAACTCTTACAATCCTTTACAAGCCTTGAAATCTCTTTGAAGTTCTTCTTCTTCTTCTTCTTTTGTACCAAAAGCTTTCTGAAGTTTTCTGATTTTCTAAATCTTGAAAACTTGTGCTATTCATCTTTTCATTCTCTTCTCCCTTTGCCAAAAAGAATTCGCCAAGGACTAACCGCCTGAATTCTTTTTGTGTCTCTCTTCTCTCTTTTCCAAAAGAAGGAAGGACTAACCACCTGAATTCTTTTGTGTCTCCCTTCTCCCTTGTCAAAGAATTCAACACGACATAGTCTGAGAATTCTTTTGATTCTTCCCATTCCCTAATACAAAAGCGTTCAAAGGTTTAACCGCCTGAGAATTCTTTTGTATCCCCATTCACAAAGTATCAAAGGTGTAACAGCCTGAGATCTTTGTCTTAACACATTGGAGGGTACATCCTTTGTGGTACAAGTAGAGGGTACATCTACTTGGGTTTGACTGAGAACAAGAGAGGGTACATCTCTTGTGGATCAGTTCTAGTGGAGGGTACATCCACTAGGTTCAAAGAGAACAAGGGAGGGTACATCCCTTGTGGATCTTTGCTTGTAAAAGGATTTTTACAAGGTTGAAAGAAATCCCAAGGACCGCAGGTCGCTTGGGGACTGGAGGTAGGCACGGGTTGTTGCCGAACCAGTATAAAAACTCTTGTGTGTTTGTTTCCTTATTCCCTACTCTTTTACTTTCCGCTGTGCATTTCATTTCCGCTTTTACTTTTTGTTAAGTTTCTCTTCTACTCCATATTCTCTTAAAAAACATAAGTAAAAGCCTTAAAAGAGTAATTTTTAATTGGTAAAGTTTTAGGAATAATTAATTCAACCCCCCCCCCCTTCTTAATTATTCTGAGGCCACTCGATCCAACACTTTCAGCTCAAAACACGTAGTGAACAATTCCCAGTAATCTATACAAGTGCGTATGTTCAAGCTGCCAGCACTAGTGATTTCAACCTAGAAATCAAGAGTAGTGTTTATGTTGCTTAAGGCTTGCATAGTTACAATTTGTGTTTGCTTATGCTCAATTATCTTGAATAATACAATTCAAGAGAGCTTAAGACTTATTTTGATTCACAAATCGAGCCACAACTCAGCACCACAACTCAACTTCATCATAGGCATCATGTAGGAAACTTAGAAAAAAAAAAGTTCAACAACAAGACTACTTTTAGGAATTGATTTAGAGCATGTTATGAACTAAATAACATGCATGAATTAGACTCAAAATTCAAAATATAGGCTAAGAAGGACAAGAATACGTGAACAAATGTATCTAGAATTCAATCAACAAAATAAAAATTCAACACAAACTTAGAACATAATGTGACAATTACTATGACTAAACATGACTCTAAGACAACATGGATTAAGTGATTCATACTTAGATTTTTGTGTTTTTTTTTTCTAATCAATATTTTGGAAGAAAATTTAGATCTAAGGTTCAGCACCAGAATATTATGAATGAAAAATGATAGAACCTAAAATCAACACAAAAACATGATTCAAGAGTAGATCTACAAAATTTGAACCATAGAAATGCAAGAACAAGTGTAGATCTAAGATTTAATCGGTTTTTTTTTAATCTACTCTGAACAGCACCAAACCACAAGACAATGGAGGATATACATGGAGAATAAGATGAAGAACAAGGAATTAAAGAGAATTCGCCGAACAAAAAGATAGAGGAAGCAAAAGAACATCACCTAGATGAAGATGCTCTTAATACCACATGATGTAAGCTCCATTGGAGCTTGTAGGCCTAGGATCTTCTTCATCAATGGATTCCTTTGCTTCTTGGAGGATGAATGGCAGCGGAATGGAGAAGGAAAAGAGAGAGGAGACGCCACTTCAAGCAGAAGATGAGTCTAAAAGAAGCTCACCATCATAGGAGGCCATGGATAAGAGCTTGGAGGAAGAAGGAGATAAATGAAGGGAAAGGAAGAGAAGAGCACGAAATTTTGTGCTCTAAAAGAGCTCTGAAATCTGAAGTTTAATATTCAAATGATCAAAGTTCCAAAAAATACACACACATGACCTCTATTTATAGCCTAATTGTCACACAAAATTGGAGGGAAATTTGAATTTCAATTCAAATTTCACTTGAATTTGAAATTGAATTTGTGGAGCCAAAATTTCACTAATTATGATTAGTGAATTTTAGTTATGGTTCGGCCCACTAATCCAAGATCAATTCCAAGATTCTCCACTAAGTGTGGTTAGGTGTCATAAGGCATGTAAAGCATGAAGGACATGCACAAAAGTGTGACTATATGATGTGGCAATGAGGTGTAGTAAGCAAATGCTCACCTCCCCCTTTAAAATTTAATTGGATTGGGCTTCTACCAATTCAATTAAATTTATTTCCAACCACACACATCAAATATTCACTTAGTGCATGTGAAATGACAAAACTACCCCTAATACAAAAACTAGTCTAGGTGCCTTAAAATACAAGGGCTGAAAAATCCTATATTTCTAGGGTACCCTACCTACATTATGGAGCCCTAAATACATGGCCCAAAATTAATGAGACCTTAATCTAATATGTACAAAGATAAGTGGGCTCATACTTAGCCCATGGGTCCGAAATCTATCCTAAGGCTCATGAGAACCCTAGGGCCTTCTCTTGCATCTTTGGTCCAATCTTCTTCGAGTCTTCTATCCAATGCCCTTGGGGGGTAGGATTGCATCACAACATCTTCATGATTTGCATACATTAGGACTCATTAGGTAGGTTTGTTGTTATTTTTGGTTTCAATACAAACCTAGGTGCTCATATGGGACACCTTAGGTTTGTTGTACATTTTGGTAGGAGTAATCAACATAAAAATACAAAAAAAGGTATGTTTTATTGTATTATTTTCCTTAATTTTTTAAATTGTGATCAAGGGGTTCCCACGGACCCTAAGAGAATAAAGGTCATTCCTAAGTGGCCCACTCCACCAAGTAAAATGGAAATTTGGGGCTTCCATGACTTAACAAACTTTCACAAAAGGATTGTCCCATATTTTTCTATACTTCTAGCACCACTCTTTGAGTTGGTGAGGAACCATGTTCTCTCATGGAAAGATGCCCAGGAAAAGGGATTTTAGACCTAACCCTACTCCAACATACCTAACACCACTAATATATATGTTTTTATTCTTTTTACAGGTGTTGATGGAAGAAGCTCAGAGTTTTAAGAACCTCTAGATTAGAGGTCAAATTCTTTTCAATGAGGAGGGCATGATGCAATCCTACCCCCAAGGGCATTGGATAGAAGCCTCCCAGAAGATTGGGTCAGAGATGCAGGAAGTTTCCTATCGTATTTTCATGTATTTTGGCATGGGGTTGAGCTTAGCTATTGAAGGGGTGTGAGTAGCCCCCCTCTAGCTTCTCAAGGAAGCTTTCTTCCTCTAGTTTCCCAAGGAAGCTACCTTCCTTGCTTCTCAAGGAAGTTTCCCATGTGCTAGGCTATAAATAGAAACATGGGTAACACTTGAAATAAGTTTGATGAATGAGAGTCTTGTGAGACATACTTCAAAGTTTAAATTCTCTCCTTATCTTTCCTTCATTCCCACGCCACTTTTTCTCTCTCTCTTTCATTCTCTTCCTCCATTTAAGCTTCCTCTCTAAGCTTCTTATCCAAGACACTCTCTTGGTGGTGAAGCTTCTTCTTCCATGACTTATTCCCTAGTGAATGGCACCTCCTCTCACCTATTCTCTTTTATCTTCTGCTACAACTCCATGGCTGAAAATCACCATTGAAGGACCTCATTGAAGCTCAAAGATCTAGCCTCCATAGTAGCTTCTCAAGCAAGCTTCCATCAGGTGTTTGGGTTTAGGTCTCACTTCCTATTTGTGGTTGAAAGATGCAAGTTCAAATTGGTTAGTAGTTTGGAGAGATGGAGAAAGGTTGGACAATGGCTTATGTATTGGGGATAGATGATGATTGGGCAGCGGGTGTAGGTTGGACGATAAGAATTGATCTTACCTCTTGGATGATAGGTTTGTCCGCAAACATAATTTCTTCATACACTTTCTTGTTGTTCCTTGTTCTCTTCATCCTTGGAAACTTCATAAGTTGAACTATTGGAGCCTCACTAATATTAGCTTTAGTGGTATCTTTATCCAACCCTTTTATCTTAGGAGATTTACCTTGAGTCTCCTCACTATCCAAATCATCATGCTAAATAAGCTTCCTCTTTGGAATATGAGGAGGTTTCATATTTTTCTTTGTTTTTTATTTCTTTATCTCAATAGTTATAATGATGGTCGCAACCGTATCCTTTTCTTAGACACAATAGTCTTGGAATTTGGTGCCTTAAGTGTAGTATTTTTCTTCACAACTTTTTTCCTAGCTCAAGAAAGTCAAAGTCTTTTTCCTTAACAATCATATGCTTTGGCCTTTATTCTTTTGCAACCTCAACCTACTGTTCTTTCACCTTTTCACCCCCTTCTTCATTTTTCTTTTCTAGTTCTTCTTTTAGTTCATACCTCAACTTCATCCTTCAAATGTCATTGATCCCCAAAGAAAAGTTTCTTCACCCTCATGCCACCCTTCATTATCATCTCACTTTTTTGTTCTTTTAAGAGCTTGTAGAATGTGTCATATAATATATGTCCTAGAAAATTTGGTTCAACAGAGCAACATATGTAATATGATTGGTTTTTCCTTTCCGCTTCATATTTCTCAGCATGTTCATGTAAATTGTATAAGGAAGGTTGAATGGAATACCCTACAATAGATGAAATAAAACAAAGTAGTGAATAGGAGTGATGTGGTCCTTAGACCCCACTTTGTGCAACATGGCTTTGTTCAAAATTTGTTGTTAAATTTGTACTTCTCTGGTCATGTTTTGGTAGCATATTCCTAGTTCCACTGTGTCTCTAAGCAACACCTTCTCAACAATATTATCTTTCCCGAATGGAGATTCCCAATCCCTCTTAAGCTAGACCTCCACTCTTTCACAACCAATGGTAGTAGCAACAAAATTGATAGTATCCATACCTAAAATTTTCTACATTTACACCCACTAGATTTCAGTCTTCTTCAATAATATTCATGCCTAAATAACACAATATGCAACACATAAATTTTTTTACTACATTGCAAAATCCAACTATGATATATGTTTCCAAATAATTGTTGAAAAATTAGACGCAATGACAAACTTGTTTACCACTTAATACCATACCACAATCCATTCATCATAAAAATGTTGATATTATTATACTTGACCTATTTTACTAGTTTTGGTTATGAGCACATTAACTTTTTTCAATTAAAAAATTAGAAGTTAAAACCTTGTTTCAAAAAACATTTTAAATATACTTCTTCGTCAATATTAAAAGCATTAAAACAAAATATAAATGCGCTAAAGATATTGGATAAAAACAAAGTTTAAAGCCCTAAAACACATATGAACAACATTATAATAAATGAAAAAAAATGTTGGAAACAAAATCGTCACAACCCATCCTTTGATCGTGACTAGCACACATGCTATGGCTCACCTAACCTGACTAGCCTAAGGATAATACTACACCAAAACATAAATAAAACAAACGAAGGGGGCTACCAAAAATAATTTAGCAGAGTCTTCCTTGTAAAAAGGACAATCTCACTTGTGAACCAAACAAATATATAAAGAAGAATGTTAACATAAACCTACTTGAAAAATAGAAGGTCTATGTTAGCAACCAACACCTTTATTGGTTTGACTGAAAAATTGTTTTTCTCTAATTTAAACTAGTATAAAATAAAGGGCAATAATGTAACTATTATTTTTTAAAAAAATAAATAAAAGATCTCCTTTTCTCTTTCCTACTAATTGTTTCATATCCCATTCTTTTCTACCATGTTCTCATCGTTCGCAAGCAAATTCCTCTTGCACATGTAGTCGAACTGTAGATCAAACCATTGTTTCAAAATCATCATTTCTTTAGACTACTTGCATAGATTTGAACCATTGCTTGCCTTGAGAGTTTCAATTGATGCCTCGCCAGAAGAGTAATTGGAATCATGGTAGTATCTCACGCTCACACTTTTTATGTTTTTCATTACTAAATCTTGAGCATAATTTTTAATAGAAGTGAGAACTTATAAGATGGAACTTTGTAAAACTGTAAAAGTAATTTGAAGTGGTTAAAATTTGAGAATAAAGAAAGTCATAAAACTCCAGAAAAAGGAAAAAGTAAAAAAAAAAGTTCTACTAAAACTGTAGACACATAAATTAGAGGAAGTGTCTTTGATTTTCTTAGTTTTTGTCCTAATATTACATGGCCATAATTTGCCTCAGTCTTACAAGATGAAGCATGGATAGCATGTGCAAGTCACGAGAACAATTTTTGCAGAAATTTTTTTAGGAACAAGTTGTTGGGCTGTAACAGCAAGAGCATGTGATATGGTTAATAGGGAAGAGAAAATATCTTAGTTATTTTTATAAAATAAAATAAAATACAGTTACACAATTAACCTTCAATTTATAAGGGGGGAAATGGTTTTTTAGTCAAACAAAAAAAGTGTTGGTTGTTAACATTGACCTTCAAATTTTTATGTGGATCTATGTTAGCACCACACAAGCATAAATGAATACTTTAATTAGGAAATCAAATAGTTCATACATACCATGGTAACTTCTCAAACATCATAATTACAAAATTAGCAAATCGAGATCACCTACAACTCATGATAAGGTGATTGTTCCTCTCTATACTCTTATCCCTATAGCTACAATATACTAAAGTTATCAACAAAATACTCTCGAACATATGTAGCAGAGGCCTACCAGAATGATGAATAAATTCCTAGGCAGATAGCAAGTCCTAGAAATGTTTGAAACTTAACCACTTGTGAATTTGAGGGAAAAATAAAAGAATGGGATAAGTCACAAAGACTTAGTAAGAATGTAATAAACAAAGTGGATAGGAAGGAGAAAACAAACATTGCATGAGTTTTTACATCCAAAGAACTTAAATGAAATTTAATAAAAGTGAAATAAATAAAGCTAACTTTCAAAAACTAATATTTTCTCCCTTGAAAACTCAATGGAACTATAATCAAAATCATAGTCATGAATAACAAACTTTATATGAACTTATATGCTACTATGTGCAGATAGACCACACTATCTCTTCATTGTGACCAATAGTAAATTATGCTACATTATCTCTTCATTGCAGGAAATAGAAAAAAAATATATGCTATGTTATCTCTTTGTTGTAACAAACAGTAATCAATCACATGATCCACAATGAGAAAGCAATTTCACATTTAAAATACATTATCAAACTATTAAAATATTCATCAAACCATTAAGGATTCACAAAGAATCAAGTCCAATCAAGTGAAATAAATATTATACTTATTTCCAAGTACTTGTAGAAATCAAAATCATCAAATTAGCTTATTTTGAAATTTACTTGTTTCTCTTAAAAACAATTAAAAGTGTCACTAGGTAGATTAGCAACTCATAACCATGCAGAACCAAATCAATCTCTTCCCATGCCATTGGGAGGAACAACCACCATATTTTTCAAACAATCTAAACATTAAAAACAAGAAAATAAAGATTAGATTAAAAAAACCAATTAAACATGCCTAGGGTTCAGAGAAAACCACCATAATCCTAATATTTAATTTTCCAACACCTTGCACACACCCATTATTAGTCTATGCTATAAAAGATAAGCATCTAGCTTTATGGGTTATGGGTTTACCTCAGAGCTTCAAATAAACATTTTTTTGGATGATTATTGTTTTCCTCAACTTGAGTCTCCTTATTTGTGCTTGTGTTTCTTGAAGGTGTAAAGGGTTTCATGGGTATTGAAGGAATGGAGGAAAAGAGTGGAGAAAGTGAGAGAAAACAAATGATGAAGATGAAAGGTGGAGAAATGGGGGTATGGGATATGAAGAGGGAAGGTTATGTTAAAGAAGTCAAAACTAAAAATGAAAGGGGGGGGGGGGGGGAGTATCTTGAGTGACTTTAAAAAGGAACATGGGTGGATTTCATTTTTTTTTCTTATAGCTGTAATGGAATGGGACGCTTCAAAAACAAATTGTTCGAACATTTAATGATATGACAAAGATGATAAGTCAATTATTTATTATTTATTACAAACACAAACACATAAGAAAATAGGAATATTACCAAAACTAAATCCAAACAAAAACTTCATAGCATATACACCACATTGTCTTCTTACCAAGCACATGGGAAAAAATTAGAGTAATGTAAAAAAACTACCAATCTTATTTCAATAGTGAGAACAATATTCTCTTCTTATTTTATCTGAAATTACTATTTTTCCTTTAATGCATACTTAAAATAATTATTTTGGTATGTATTTAAAAATTTATTTCACTACCAAATTTAATAAAATCCATGAAAATAAATGAAATTAACTCACATAGCAAAGATGTTGAACCCACTAAAAGGACGGGTTGAATAGTCTGTATATCAAAGATATAAGCTTTTCACAATATAAATAATATAGATATTATTGTGTTAAACATTGGTTGTCCACTAAGGATAAAATAGATATATAGTGAAGAACGGTATGGTCGTCCAGTGACAGATAAAGGTTCTTAAAATAGTTTTTCAAATAAACACTTGTTGTTAAAGGGTGATAGAAAGTGTAATAAGAATGCTTAATAAACATTTATGGATAGAATTAGAAACACTTAGTTTATACTAGTTCGCTCAACCTAAGCTACTGTTCGCTTTCGGCAAGTGCACCGGTCACAAGTAGTATAAAACGGTAAGAACCGAGTATCGAACTCTCGGGGAACTTGTGTTATTTGGTAAGCTATTTCAGCAAATAGGTGTCTGGTGTGTAAAGATCAGTGTGAATATGAACAGATATATAAACTATATGTGCAAAAAGAAATAAAATCATGCGAGAGAAATGACGTGTAAAAACAAGTAGAAAACACGTTGGCCTTCCTAATAGGTGCCTGATGCTAAAAAGATATTCTCCATCTAACAATGCTCATGTGTTCCTATGGTGTCTCCTGAGATTCTAAACCCTGATTCCTTATGATAGTTTAGACTAATCTTGATCAAGCATCGTCCGTAGATTCCTCTTGTAGGACTAAACTCAACCAGGACCGCATTAAGACACACATACACAACTAAATTATCGCACCCTGATTCCCCGTGATAGTACGACAACTTAGCTTATACTATCAAGGACTTTAGAGTCAGACCAGTTTCCACTATTGAATGACCCTAACAAAGCATGTATCTACATGATCAAGGTAAAGGAATACTGGAGTGAAAAGCAGATAGCATAGAGAACACAGAAAACATCATTAAATAGATAGAAATATATTTACATCAAGTACCTACAGGGAAGATCCAACAGAGGATTTAGCTTTCCATAACCAGAAAGCCTTCTCTACAACAAAGAGAAGAATAAGATGAAAGATTACAAAAATACAAGTGGTGAGGATGTCTCCTTCACCTCTAGGATCTCACAATCACTCACAAACTCATCTCAAGCTCTCAAATTGGCTCCTGCTTCAAGCTCTAGTCTCTGCAGATCTTCACACATCAAAATCTCTCAAAACTCTTTGGAACTTGGACCTTTCTCTCTCTAGAATCTCTAGACATGCAAAGCTCTGAATCCCAATCCAAACTCTCTCTCTCTCTCTAAAATCTAATTTCAAACTTAAATAGGTGGCCTTGTTCGTGCTCGTGCGCTTAGCGCAATTATGGACCGCTTAGTGCATATTAGCGAATTTTGGCTTAGCGCGTGCCTTTCTCGCTTAGCGGATGGACTGAAGCGATGTGATTAGTGAGATGAAGCAGTGCGCTTAGCGAACCTGTACAGCTCATCTTCTTCCAAAGTCTTCCTCACGCTTAGCCCATGAGTGTTGTGCTTAGCGGACGCTCGCTAAGCCAGCAGATTGGCTTAGCGAGAAGGTGAAAAACAACACTTTTCAAAGCTTGCCTAATTAACCTGAAATTGAGAGAAAATGATTATTAAACACACAAAATGGAAGTACTAAGTATTTATTACCTATATTTAACATAAAATACTTATAACACTACAAAATAACCATAAATTGGAAGAGTTTGATACAATTTAACACAAGTTTTATACACAAAAGTTAGTCGTATTCACTGACTAACAACTCCCCCAAATTTACAATTTTGTTTGTCCTCAAGCAAAAAGAGAACAACTCACTTGTCCTCAAGTGAAAATAACATGCAGTGACTATGTACAAAGGTGTATGCAACAAAAGTTACTGATTGCATGATAAGAGAATGAAGTAAAATGCCCTCATCACTTATCTTTCACAAGATATGCAGTTATCCAAAGAGAAGAATAAAATGTAACCAGAACAATTAGATGGAGTTAGGCATAAGACAGATATCAAGGAAAGTAGCTTAAACCACAATCTCACGGTTACTGTTTCACTCAAGCACAAGTGTTTAAGCTATTCATTAATAACAACTAGCAAGAGGTCCAATCTTTGAATTTCATCTCATGCCATAAAGTCAGAAATGTATAAACAGAATCAGAAGGACTTTCTCAGGCTTGTAGTGAGGCTTGGCTACAAAAATTCATTGGTTTTTCTAGGATTCAAAGGTTTAGATTCTAAGAGAGCATAAATCCTAGACTTATCCGAATGATCTTGTGTCATACAAGTAGCTTTCTCACTATCTTTTCCTCTTAATTTGCTTTTGACCTTATTGTAACAACACAATTTTTCTTTTCTTTTCTTTTTTTTAACATACAACTTATTTGTTGTGTGTGCTGATGCTTTTCCTTTTTCTTTTGCATTCTAACTAACTTTACTCCCCCAAATTTGGGGTAAATTTTTCCTTGAACCATACTGATCGAGGCCGTACTCGAATCAAACAAACATTAAAAATGCAGTATCTAGGAAGTGATCCTAGGTCGTCTCCCAACGAGCAATGGTCAACCAAACATTCATAACAGATAGTAATAAAACAATAACGAATTGGGGGGGTTGTTTATTTTTGTAAATTAAACAGCAAGTAATTTTGATTTAGAAAATATCAGAATTAAAACACGTTGTTTCCCCTTGATTCACAAGCAAGTCTCTTATCCTAGGTTACGAGGATTTATCCTTTATCAGTTCAACCACTTAATCCAACCCTAAATTAAATTACTAAGCGAAATTTAACATAAGGCATTCATTATGTGATTAAGCAACACATACACCAATTAATCATGAATGAAACTGATCATTAAGCATGAACATAAATTAAGCACAGAGACAATTAATCAAGCACTAAGCATGCATGGATTAATAGCAACAAATATAGAGTAATTGGTGAAGAGGAAAAACTGATCAGAATTCAATAGAAATAATAAAACCTCAAAGAGAGTTGTGTTTGATCCTCAAGAGAAAACAATGTTGGAGACTTAGCCTTCCATTAATCAGTAGAAACGAAATTGTATATTGAAGCTGAAAATGAAATTTTATTGCTACGTGAATAGTAAAAACTGGAATTGCAAGACCTAAAATTATTCTTTCTCCCTAAAACGAAAAGTGACTAAAACTAAAAAGACTAAAACGAAAAAGAGAGAGAGACTAAAACTAGAACCTTGGTGTTGTTATATAGTTCTCAGCCCCAAAGCTTACAAATCTGTTTGAAGTCCAAGCCCATAAATAAAATAAAATATAGATAAGATAAGATAAGACAAAATCTAGATGAAATAATATCTAGATGAAATAAAAACTAGATAAGATAAGACAAGATCTAGATGAAATAATACCTAGATGAGATAAAATCTAGATATGATAAGATAAAATCTAGATGAAATAATATCTAGATAAGATAAGATTTGGTAGAATTAAATAGTCTGCTCTCTTCAAGTCCAAGCCCAATTCCGGATTCAAGCCCAATTGCTTATAATTCTCCTGAAATTAAATTAAAAACATAAAATTAGTCCAGTAGACCCAATTGATAAAACTGCATAATTAAATTGACAATTATGGCTAATCAGTAATTAAAATGGTGACAAAAAGGGTTAAGAAATAGGAGAAAATGATGACACATCACATATGCTCTCCTAGAATCTAAACAAGGTATCTGGAGATAGTCATTCAGGTTCAGGGTTCAATTATTGACAAAATCATTCACCTCACAAAGGGTGCAAATGATAGAATTATAATTCAAGGTAAGCTTTTTGGTCAAAAGGCTTGTGTATGTACAATCATGGCCTTCATCATGTCTTCATTTATACATTTCATTCTAAAATTCAGAGATTGATGCAAAGATTATTACTCACAGCCAGTCGTTCACTCATAGTTTAAGTTCACACTCTCACCGGTTTTGGTTCAAGCTTTTCTTTCTCAATCAATCTGTCTACTAACTAACAATTCTAAATGCAAGTTCACATTCTTCTTCTTTCTTTATCTAACATACACACTTGCCCAAACTCATGAAAAGAAACACAAATTCCATCAAAATCATGCACTCAATTCAAAATAAAAGGCATACACCCATTTTTCACAAAAAGATCAAAGTGTTTTACTGCTATGTCATAAAAAACTAAGTTAAACTGTTCAAAATGCTTTAGGATGAGCAAATAAACTACCCATAAACAAAACTAGCAGTGTATATAAATATAAAACAAATTCTGTACTAAAACCATAATTAAAATAATAATAACCCAAAAATCAAAAAGTGTCATCAGGAATCAACAATGTCAACAGTGTCTAAACTAGGGAATCAGTGAGAGCAACAGTGATGCAATCCTACCCCGCAAGGTAATTGGATAGAAGACTCCAAGTAGATTGGGCCAGAGATGCAAGAGAAGGCCCTAGGTTTCTTATGAGTCTTAGGATAGATTTCGGGCCCATGGGCTAAGTACGAGCCCACTTATCTTTGTAAATATTAGATTAAGGTTTCATTATTTTTGGGCCTTGTATTTAGGGCTCCATAAAGTAGGTAGGGTACCTTAGAAATATAGGATTTATAAGCCCTTGTATTTTAGGGCACCTAGACTAGTTTTTGTATTAGGGGTAGTTTTGTAATTTCACATGCACTAAGTGAATATTTGATGTGTGTGGTTGGAAATAAATTTAATTGAATTGGTAGAAGCCCAATCCAATTAAATTTTAGAGGGGGAGGTGAGCATTTGCTTACTACACCCCATTGCCACATCATATAGTCACACTTTGTGCATGTCCTTCATGCTTTACATGCCTCATGACACCTAAGCACACTTAGTGGAGAATCTTGGAATTGATCTTTGATTAGTGGGCTGAACCATAACAAAAATTCACTAATCATAATTAGTGAAATTTTGCCTCCAAATTTTGGCACCACAAATTCAATTTCAAATTCAAGTGAAATTTGAATTGAAATTCAAATTTCCCTCCAATTTTTGTGACAGTTAGGCTACAAATAGAGGTCATGTGTGTGCATTTTTTTCAACTTTGATCATTTGATTATTAAATCCAGATTTCAGAGCTCTTTTAGAGCACAAAATTTCGTGCTCTTCTCTCCCTCTCTCTTCATTCATCTTCTTCTTCCTCCAAGCTCTTATCCATGGCCTCCTATGGTGGTGAGCTTCTTCTAGACTCATCTTCTCCTTGAAGTGGCGTCTCCTCTCTCTCTTCCTTCTCCATTCCGCTGCCATTTATCTTCCAAGAAGCAAAGGAATCCATTGATGAAGAAGATCCTAGGCCTACAAGCTCCAATGGAGCTTACATCAAACAACTTCTTCAGATGACGAATCAGAAAGATCAGCAATTCCTCCAACTGGGGAAGTAGGAAGGTCAGCTGTTTCTCCGGTTGGTGAATCAAGAGGGGCAGCCGCTCAAGAGAAGAGAGTGGATTCACCAGTGGAGATTATGGGTCAGCTGGTTTTGGATCAACCTGCACAGGTGTGGGCTCAGGCGGAGCAGCCTCGTTGGGTCTCACCAATGGAAGTTGAGTTCGGACCAGGCTAGTTGCTCAAGAAAATGCTCCATAGTTATGATTGGCCTGTTATGAGCCAACTCTTGCAGACTGTGCATGATAATAAACTGTCCTCGAAATAAGCTTTGTAGCATAGGGACTAAAGTTTGTGAGCTTTGGACATCCTGTCCTACAGTTACTAACAGAGGAGCTGGAGTGGATGAGGAAGGGATGTCCTCCGTTCTAGCTCTTTTTCTCGATGCCATCTGTAACTAAAAAGAACTAAAAATTCCTTAGACCAAAATTGCTCAAGTTTAACTACATAAAATAAAGGCTGAAATTAACAATAGGCGCTTAACAGGATACAACTCGCTCAACGCACCCTCAAAAACATAATATATTGGCCTAGCTGGAGCCAAGCTCGCTTAGCCTAATAGTTACCGTGACGAAATGTGCTTAGCTCAGGTAGACTCGGCTTAGCATGAGGATTCCAACACAAAATTTTCTAAGTTACCTTGGCTTAGCAATTCAGCCTCACAAGATGAACTCGCTTAGCGCATTAAGCGCGCTTAGCGAGTTCATTTCTAAATGCATATGTTCAATGAAATTTGATGAACTCACATAGCGCAGCATGCTCGCTTAGTGAGTTCATCACGTTCTCCAGAAAAATCACAGAAAATGCAATTCGTTTCCTTGTCTTTTTAAGCCTCTAAAAGGCATTATCAAACATGCAAGGCAATTGAAAATATCTACACAGCACAATCATATAAAAAGTCCTAATTTTTACCTACTCTAAAATTATGAAAAACCCTAAAGATTGAAAACTAAAATCTATGGTTTTCTACCCTAAGGTTCAACCACAAAAAAGAATGAAGGGAGTAAGGAACTTACTTGTATCGTTGATGCTTTGATGTAGAAGAAGGCGAAAATGTAGGAAAATGAGTGCAAGAGAGAAGATGCAGGCAGTTCAGCAGTTTCCAACAAATGTGAGTGTAATTGCTGTTGCAACCTACCCTTCGGCGGGAGGACGACGCGTGACTCGCAGGTGCGTCTTCCAATAAAGGAATACGCGCGGAGTCGCCACCAACGTTTATTTGACGAAAACGTCAGGAAAATCGGAAAAGACGTGGTCTGCAAACTTTAAGTGAAAGGTTCGGGAGTTGTATTTACGCACGAGGAAGGTATTAGCACCCCACACGTCCGTCACAAGAGACGGAAGCCTTTAATCAAATTTGCAAATATGATTTCACTTTTATGTTATTTTCCTTTTTTACGTTCTTATGTCTTTTATGCACCTTTTATATTTTTTCTCTTTTTGTGGTTGACGAGGGTGTTTCCCTTGCTCCTACATATTCCTCAATTGTGATAAGGAAATCAGACCTACGTAGTTCTTTGAAAACTAAGAGTTGGTTAAGTTGTTTTTATCCTTTTTTGCAAGGTATATTTTGATTGAAAGGTCATTTAAGGCGTTGAACCATTCAACAATCTTTCGGTTCTTTTTGAAAGGAGAGAAAACATTAAGGCATTGGACCATTAATGATCTCTTATTTTTTTTGGAAGAGGTAGTAAAGCTACATGTTGACTTTAGGCCCTTTTTAGAAATCTACGTTTAACCAATAAAAGTGGAAAAGACCATTTCAAGGCGTTGGACCTTAAGAATGGCTTTTTTAGGTGATGACAAAAGCTTGATTTATGAATTGATTTTAGCCTTAGTTTCACTTTGGTTATTAGTCAATTCGATTAAGAAAGAAAAATCCCAAAGAAAAAAGTCCGATTGATTTTTTTTTATTATTTTACTAAAAGATATTTTTTTATTATTATATTATTATTTTGCCTCTTTTTGGTTTTAAACGTGGTTACGGCATGACCGAACAGTCAGATTTCATTTTTACAGAAATTAAAAGATGTTACAATACGAATGATTGGTGAAAATTTATTATATTTTTTATTAGGCGAGAAAATGACTTAAATAAATGACTAAAGCACGTCAAAAGGGGGTACGGAAAGTAAATGAAATGAAAATAAAAGCACGTGAAACAAATGAGGACCACTAAGGGTACATAGAATGAATTGAAAAGTTCGATTTCGGGAACTTACCGGTTGAAGACCGAAGAACGACGAAGAACGAACGAAAAACGGTTGAAAATATTCGCAAAATCACCCACGAAAATGTCACGGAAGAGCCTCGACTTGGATTTTCTTCACGGAAACAATTTTTCTCACTAATTTTAAGTGATTCTCAGATACCAAGAGGGTTGAACATTTTTGTTCTTCCCTCCTCCACCTATTTATAGGAAAATGAGGGAGGAGCTTGCCACCCAACTCGCCCAGGCGAGCTAGGTTGCTTCCTGGAGAACTTCCTGGAAGGCCCAAGTGGGCCTGGTTGCTATTTGCACCCCCCTATTTACTAAATACAACCCCTACCTTTTTTGCTGATTCTTTTTCTGTAACATTACGGAACTTTACGAATTACGTAACGATACTTGTTTTCTTTCCGTAATGTCATGAAACCTTACGGATTACGTAACCATCCCTTATTTGGCTTTCGGAATGTTATGGAACTTTATGGATTGTGCATTAACACTTCCTTTTGACTTCCGGCATGTCATGAAACTTCATGGATTGTGCAACAATGCTTTCTTTTGACTTCCGGCATGTCACGGAACATCACGAATTGTCTAACGATGGGTGCCAAGTACCTCGAAGTGGTCAAATGAGGGTCGCATCCCAACAAACGGATGGTCCCCGGATGAAATTTAGGGTATGACAGTTGCCCCTCTTTACTTGTCTTTTATTGGAGATAAAAGGGAAGTAAAGATAAGACACTAATTTCGTTCGAGCAAAAAACCATTCGACCGGTGAATCTCCCTGCCAGCGGAACTTGCAAAAATTTTGAAAATGATCAGTACCGAACGACCAACATCATCCTGATACTGCCGAGTTTGTTCCTCTTGGTTGACACAAGGCGCAGAATGACCATAATTTGTCTCTGCGTGCCCTTGGACATAATTGAGCCTGGGTGTCAAGGCGCAGAATGACCATAATTTGTCTCTGCGTGCCACCGGACACGATCGCCTCTGGATGGCGAAAAGGTGTGGGGAATGACCATAATTTGTCTCCGCCCACCTCTCGACTTACTGTCCCTGAATGAAAAAGGGCGCAGAGTGACCATAATTTGTCTTTGCGCGTTTATCACTCGACTTGCAATATCTGAATGACAAAGGGCGCAGAATGACCATAATTTGTCTCTGTGTGTTTATTACTCATCGAGTCTTACAGATAGCAAAAGCGTGCGGATGACCATAATTTGTCTCCACATGTCATCGGGCCCGCCGCCTCTGGATGACAAAAGGTGAAAAAGTACAGGGCCAAATGGTTCCCGCATGTCATCGGGCCCACCGCCTCTGGATGACAAAAGGTAAAAAAGTGCGGGACCAAATGGTTCCCGCATGTCATCGGGCCCGCCGCCTCTGGATGACAAAAGGTGAAAAAGTGCGGGACCAAATGGTTCCCGTATGTCATCGGGCCCATCGCCTCTGGATGACAAAAGACGTAGAAGACGACGTTAGTCTCTGCGTGCCATCGGACACGACTGTGTCTGAATGGCGAAAAGGAGTGCGGAATTACCATAATTTGTCTCCGCATGTCATCGGGCCCGCCGCCTCTAGATGACAAAAGGTGTAGAAGACGACGTTAGTCTCTGCATGCCATCAGACACGACTGTTTTCTAGCTAGACAACTTTTTATTTTTATTTATTTTCTTTTTTTCTTCCTTCTTTTTCTTTTCTTGCTTGCTCTTTTGTTTCTTTTCCTTTTTTACCTTTCCTTTTTTAAGTTATTATCATTTGTTCATTTTCTTTCCCTTTTTTCCTTTTTCTCTCTAAAAAGATCATGCAGATGGGGGCACACACTACCTACTTACGTCTAACCACAAGGTAAGCGAAAAGAACGCACGAAATGGTAAGTCGCAAAAAAAACGGTGACGAAATAACTGAGAGCTATAACGCCAAACAACAAAAAATAATAACAGCAACATTAGTAACCATATAGACAAAAACAGAAAATAATAAAGTCAACAGCAATATAGACAATAACAAAAAAACGTCAATAGCAAACTAACAAAAAACAGTAATATCAATAAAAAAAAGTGCGGTGACCTCGGTCAAGTGGCTCTGCTTCCTCCCAAGAAACCGAGCAAGTCCGTCATCTCCTCATCCATGCGGGCCTCCTCTGCATCGGCGGGGGATCCTGCAGGCGCCTCCCCAGCATGGGCCTCGGGCCAATCTCCGGGCCATGCGACCTCAGCCCTAAACTACTCTAGAGTAGGGCATGTAAAAGGAGCGAAACCCTGCCCCTGCTGACTGAGGCTGAGCTGGTAGAGACACTCATGTATCTGTACCTGCCCCCGGTGGTTGGCTGCCTGCTGGCGAACCTAGTGCTGTAGATAATGCTCCATGCCTAGTGACCCGGCGGGATCAGCCTCATGAGTTGGTGGCAGTGCGTCTGTGGCCTGAGGTGCATCACTCTGCGCCTGCCTAGGCGTGCAATACTTCTCAATGAAGGCTCGGGTGATCGGCGGTCGGATCACTTTACTAGGAGTGACGGGAACCCCGAATGACTGGTAGAGGCCCGTGATCAATGGCGGAAACCCCAGGGCCCTGTTAGACTTATCCGGGTCTAGAGGATGCCTGGTGGGTGGCATACCTGCAAATAAATAGATGGCATCAACAATCAACTGAGCCACATGGACGCTCATCCGTGTCAGGATGACATACACCAGCTGACACTTTGGCAGAGGAAGGTCGAAATTATGATCACTAGGCAAGACATTGTTGAGTAGCAATGTCATCCACATCAGGGTCAAGGTGGTCATGCTGGTGCGCATGATCCGCACCCGCCTCCCTACAGCGGTTCGGGCAAAATCCTGCCCCGGTGTGCATAATAGCTGGGCAATGGCCTCCTCGTCGAACCCATCGGCCCTGTTCCTCCTCTGACTGAACTCGTACTCCTGGCCTTCCTCCAACACTAGCGGGTCACCCAGGAACTGGCTGAGGGCATCCGCGTCAAAGGGAATCCACTAACCCGTCACCCATGACCGCATGTCTCGTACTCCTCTTCTGTGGGCCAAGCATTAGCATAAAACACCAGGACTATATCAGGGTCAAACTTAGCCATGGGAGTCACCAGCAATGTCCAATGTCGGCGAGCTATCTCCTCCTGAAAATCTATGTACTCATCATCCCTGAGCTGGACGCGTCTCTCTCTGTGGAACGACCATCCTTTGATGGCCTCGAAGCGCTGCTGATGCTCGGCGCTCCTGAAACAATGGCTATCAAACTCGGGGGCAACATTGGTCCCTTCAGCTGTGGCGTCCCTCCTAGATCTCTTCGCGGAAAGCTTTTTTGGAGCCATTTCTTGTTGGAGATGAATAATAGCGCAAAATGGAATCAAAAACACGGAAAAATGGTGACCTAAGGCTGGAAAACCAAGGAATCCCATGAGCTTTCGTCTTTGAATGAGGGGGGGAGAGTTTTTGGGTGCAGAAAACTTCCCCCTCCCCCTTTTTAACCCCCTTCATGCAGGGGTTGCTCGCCCTACATTTTTTTTTTGGGGAAGAAATAAGTACAGCTTCCTACGGGTCAGCGTTCGCTTACTAGAACCCCCTCAGGGTAGATTAGGCATCCAATATTTACTTTAAAGACACAACAGTAATAATTACTGGGAATTTAAAGGATACTAGGTTGCCTCCTAGCGGCGCTTTCTGTTTGTCCAAAGCTGGGCTAGGGACGACGATCTATCGGTCGTGACCCTAGCCTCTACTTGCGTCCGTCCCTAAGTACCTGAAAGTAGGAAACGACATTGCATGACAAACTGTGGCCGCGTTACCATTTTACCTTGATTGGTTTCTGCCTTCAGCTTCGTCCCTGCATCTGACCACTCCCTAAGATGATTCTGCCCCTGTTATCACAAAATATGCATGTGTATGTGTATGCATGAGTGTTTTCAAATGCAACAATCTTTTAAGTGAAAGCTGGTTAGGTTCAGTTTTAATTAAGCGCTTGGGGCATCCCATGGACTGAGCGAAAAGGCTCAGGTTATCACAAACTGCACATGGTTTAAAGCACAAAGTGAGGACTGATGCCTCAAACTCATGTTCTCTTCTTTTAAAAGACTGTGACGAGAAATTTACAGCAGACGGGAATCCCTGGGGGAAACCAAGAAGAACACATGAAAATAAAAGAACATCCAGCGATATCCTCAATTGCCCCAGATTCTAAGCGTAGTATCGCTTGACAACATCAGAGTTCACGGGTAAAGGTAGCTCCTCGCCATCCATGTTGGTAAGCACCAGGGCCCCTCCGGAAAAAGCCCTTTTCACAACGAAAGGTCCTTCGTAGTTCGGGGCCCACTTCCCTCGATTATCTTTGACTGTGTGGGACATCTTTTTCAGCACAAGGTCCCCCTCATGGAACTTGCGCAAGCGCACCTTCTTGTCGAACGCGTTCTTCATTCTTTGTTGATACAGGCGCCCATGGCTCATGGCCGTCAAGCGCTTACCTTCAATAAGATTGAGTTAGTCGTAGCATGTTTGAGCCCACTCTTATTCTTCTAAGCCTGATTATGCTAGTATCCTCTGGGAAGGGATCTCTACTTTAAATGGGAGTACTGCTTCCGTTCTATAAACCAAGGAATACAGTGTTGCCCCAGTAGAAGTTCGTACCAAAGTTAGGTATCCATGCAGGGCAAAAGGCAACATCTCATGCCAATCTTTGTATGACACTATCATCTTCTGAATAATTTTCTTAATATTCTTGTTGGCTGCTTCCACGGCTCCGTTCATCTTTGGTCGGTAGGGCGTGGAATTGTGATGCTGGATTTTGAACTCTGCACACATTTCCTGCATCATTTTGTTACTCATATTGGTGCCATTGTCAGTAATGATCTTCCTAGGGAGTCCGTACCGACAAATCAGCTCCTTCTTTATGAATCTGACCACTACACCCCACGTGACATTGGTGTAGGATGTCGCTTCGACCCATTTGGTGAAATAATCTATTGCCACGAGAATGAAGCGATGACCGTTCGAAGCCTTGGGTTCGATGGCCCCTCTGACGTCTATCCCCTACATGGAAAAAGGCCAAGGGGCGGACATGACATTCAGGGGATATGGTGGAGCATTGACATTGTCCGTGAACGCATGACATTTATGGCATTTCCTTACATGGATGTAGCAATCACTTTCCATGGTGAGCCAGTAATAACCTGCTCTCAGGATCTTCCTGGCCATAGCATGCCTATTGGCGTGCGTTCCAAACGAACCCTCGTGGACTTCCTCGATCATGTGGTTTGCCTCTTTGGCATCCATGCATCGCAGGAGGGTCATGTCATGGTTTCTTTTATATAGTATGCTCCCGCTCATGAAGAAACCGGTCGCCAATCTCCTCAATGTCCTTTTGTCATTGTCGGAAGCCTCCGGTGGGTACTCTTTGCTTTCAACGTATCGCTTGATATCGAAATACCAAGGCTTACCATCCCGTTCCTCTTCCACCTGACAACAATGCGCGGGTCTGCCACGACACCAGAACTCAATGTATGGTAGGTCCCCGTGCAGTGTTAGCTGGAACATGGACACCAAAGTAGTTAGCGTGTCCACCATTTGATTTTCCTCCCGGGGGACGTGATGGAAGGAGATCTCATCAAAGGAATCAGCCAACTCCCTGATATAGGCTTGGTAGGGTATCAGCTTGGGGTCTCTAGTTTCCCATTCCCCTCTCAGCTGGTGGATCACCAGTGCTGAGTCCCCATACACTTTGAGCAGTTTGACATTAGAGTCAATTGTCGCCTGGACGGCCAGGGCACATGCTTCATACTCAGCCATATTGTTGGTGCAGTCAAACCCCAGCCTGGCCGTGAAAGGTATGCATTGATTGTCTGGAGAGACCAATATTGCTCCAATTCCATGGCCTAGAACGTTTGACGCTCCGTCAAACCACACGTTCGACTTGTCCCGGTCCTCGTCTAGCTTTTCCTCAAGTAAGGCCATAATGTCCTCATCCGGGAATTCGGGATGCATGGGCTAATAGTCGTTGAGAGGCTGCTGAGCCAAATAATCTGCCAAGGCACTTCCTTTTATCGCCTTTTGGGTGACGTAAACTATATCAAACTCGGATAGCAAAACTTGCCACCGGGCGATCCGCCCAGTGAGAGCAGGCTTCTCAAAGATGTACTTAACCGGGTCCATCTTGGATATCAACCAGGTGGTATGGCTCAGCATGTATTGTCTTAGACAGTGGGACGCCCAGACTAAAGCACAACACGTTCTTTCGAGCAGGGAGTAATTCATTTCACAAGCCGTGAACTTCTTACTCAAGTAGTAGACAGCGCGCTCTCTCTTCCCGGACTCGTCATGTTGCCCCAGCATACATCCCATCGACTCGTCCAAAATCGTCATATACAAGATGAGAGGCCTCCCGGGTACCGGCAGCATAAGCACAGAAGGGTTCATGAGACACTGTTTGATCCTTTCAAATGCCTCTTGACAATCCTCGTTCCAGCGGACGAAATGGTTTTTGCGTAAGAGTTTGAACAACGGCTCACAAATAGCGGTGAGCTGTGATATGAATCTGGCAATATAATTCAAACGTCCCAGGAAACCTCAGACCTGCCTCTTGGTACGGGGTTTCGACATCTCAAGGATGGCCTTCACCTTTTCGGGGTCCACCTCTATCCCTTTCTGGCTCACGATGAAACCTAGCAATTTCCCTGATTCGACCTCGAAGGTGCACTTAGCGGGGTTTAACCTCAATTGATACTTCCTAAGCCTTTCGAACAACTTCCGCAGGTTGACAAGGTGCTCCTCCTTGGTCCTAGACTTGGCAATTATGTCGTCCACATAGACTTCGATTTCTTGGTGCATCATATCATGGAACAAAGCCACCATAGCTCGTTGATAAGTTGTCCCGGCGTTCTTGAGTCCAAAGGACATCACCTTATAACAGAACGTTTCCCACAGGGTGACGAAGGTAGTCTTTTCCATATCCTCTAGCGCCATTTTTATCTGATTGTAACCGGAGAACCCATCCATGAAGGAAAACAAAGTGAAATTGGTCGTATTATCCACGAGGATATCAATGTGCGGCAAAGGAAAATTGTCTTTGGGACTGGCTCGATTCAGGTCCTGATAATCCACACACATTCGCACCTTCCCATCCTTCTTAGGGACTGGTACAATGTTGGCAACCCATTCTGGGTACCGAGCGACAGCCAAAAAACTAGCGTCAAATTGTTTCTTTACCTCTTCTTTTATTTTCAAGGATGTCTCGGGCTTCATCCTCCTCAGCTTTTGTTTCACCGGGGAACACTCGGGATTTAGAGGTAATCGGTGTTGTACAATGTCAAAACTCAAACCGGGCATATCTTGGTATGACCAAGCAAAGATGTCTTGGTAGTCTTTTAGCAAGGCTATTAATTCTTCATGGATGGGTGCGGTCATACCCGTGCCTATCTTTACTTCCTTTTTTCCACTGCCGGTTCCTAAGTCCACTAGTTCCATCTCTTCTTGATGAGGCCCCATCTCTTGGTCCTCATGGGAGACTATCTTCTCCAACTCCGGGGGAAGTCCCACATCCTCGTCCTGTTCATCCTCTGTCTGATTTGTTTCTTGCTCGAAATCGATGGTCGAGTCCCAGGTATTAGTACCTTCGAGGGACTCATCGTCGGATCTGGCATTTCAAACGTAAAGAAATAAACATGCAAATGGATGAGAATGGGTAGAGACGTAGGAATAGATGAAGAAAGATCTTTGTATTATAAATTCAGGAACAAAAGACATAAAGCCTTAACAAAAGGAAACTCTAAAGCCTAGGCCCAACTGTAGAGTTTAAAAGCCACAAAGGGTTACATTATGCTTGTCGCGTAAATGTCTGGGCGCTCTTCCACTCGCCAATTTCCTAGTCGAAAACCAGGAGGGCATGGTCATACCAAATCTGACCCACTAGGAGAATCATCTTCGCATATCACAACGACTTGGCCTTCGTGTCCTAGACCCACGCTTATAAAGCTCCTACTTATGTGGCAGGGCGGGCTCCCTTCGACTTCTTGTCTTAATCGCGAGCCTTGACCTCCGATCTTCCTTCCTACAACGCTCTTCCTTATGTCCGCTTGTGTGGGTTTATAGCCTAACCCATGTTAGTGCTTAGCTTTACTGAGTTTTAAAAGATTGGCTAAAATTTTGTTAAAACATAAGCACTTAGACAATGAAGGAAAGCTGGAGTTGCTGCACATGATGGCTAACATTATGTCAAGGAATCAGATCGGGCTGCACAATGCACAAGGCAAGATAAAATGTCAAATGAAGAATTGAAGCTGCAGGATCCACGATGTCGGATACAATGTCCAGGACATCCTGCCCGAAAATACTGGACACATAAATCTGTTATATCTTTAACAGATTAATGTGCAGTTAGCAACAGATTTGGCGATCTATCTTTAGGAACGAATTAAAAGATAATTAAAGTTCGAATTACAAACTTGAATAGTTCGTTCAGGGATTAAAGATTAAAGATAAAAACTAAAAGATCAAACTTTATCTTTTAGATCTTTAAGTGCAGATTTTTCAGGAGAATGATAGATCTTATCCAGCGCAAGTTGTTGCAGCCCAGATACGCACACTGCTATATAAACATGAAGGCTGCACGAGTTTTCTACCAAGTCCGAGATTGAAGAGTTATTTTGTGAGTTTTGGGACTTGAGTGTTTTGTGAGCCACCTTGATGCTACCCTAACATCAAGTGTTGGACCTGAGTGTGTAGAGTTGATCTCTATTGTTCAGAGAGCAATCTCTGGTGTGTCTTTGATTTATTTGTAAACACGGGAGAGTGATTGAGAGGGAGTGAGAGGGGTTCTCATATCTAAGAGTGGCTCTTAGGTAGAGGTTGCATGGGTAGTGGTTAGGTGAGAAGGTTGTAAACAGTGGCTGTTAGATCTTCGAACTAACACTATTTTAGTGGATTTCCTCCCTGGCTTGGTAGCCCCCAGATGTAGGTGACGTTGCACCGAACTGGGTTAACAATTCTCTTGTGTTATTTACTTGTTTAATCTGTTCATACTGTCAAATATAATCTGCATGTTCTGAAGCGTGATGTCGTGACATCCGGTACGACATCTGTCATTGGTATCAGAATTTCAATTGGTATCAGAGCGGGCACTTCAATTCACTGAGTGAGATCTAGGGAGATAAATTCTGATGAACATGGAGAAAGAAGGAGGACCAGTGAACAGACCACCAATTCTGGATGGAACCAACTATGAATACTGGAAAGCAAGGATGGTGGCCTTCCTCAAATCACTGGATAGCAGAACCTGGAAAGCTGTCATCAAAGGCTGGGAACATCCCAAGATGTTGGACACAGAAGGAAAGCCCACTAATGAATTGAAGCCAGAAGAAGACTGGACAAAAGAAGAAGACGAATTGGCACTTGGAAACTCCAAAGCCTTGAATGCCCTATTCAATGGAGTTGACAAGAATATCTTCAGACTGATCAACACATGCACAGTGGCCAAGGATGCATGGGAGATCCTGAAAACCACTCATGAAGGAACCTCCAAAGTGAAGATGTCCAGATTGCAACTATTGGCTACAAAATTCGAAAATCTGAAGATGAAGGAGGAAGAGTGTATTCATGACTTCCACATGAACATTCTTGAGATTGCCAATGCTTGCACTGCCTTGGGAGAAAGGATGACAGATGAAAAGCTGGTGAGAAAGATCCTCAGATCTTTGCCTAAGAGATTTGACATGAAAGTCACTGCAATAGAGGAGGCCCAAGACATTTGCAACATGAGAGTAGATGAACTCATTGGTTCCCTTCAAACCTTTGAGCTAGGACTCTCGGATAGGACTGAAAAGAAGAGCAAGAACCTGGCATTCGTGTCCAATGATGAAGGAGAAGAGGATGAGTATGACCTGGATACTGATGAAGGTCTGACTAACGCAGTTGTGCTCCTTGGAAAACAGTTCAACAAAGTGCTGAACAGAATGGACAGGAGGCAGAAACCACATGTCCGGAACATCCCTTTCGACATCAGGAAAGGTAGTGAATACCACAAAAAGTCAGATGAAAAGCCCAGTCACAACAAAGGAATTCAATGCCATGGGTGTGAAGGCTATGGGCACATCAAAGCTGAATGTCCCACCCATCTCAAGAAGCAGAGGAAAGGACTTTCTGTATGTCGGTCTGATGATACAGAGAGTGAACAAGATAGCGATTCTGACAGAGATGTGAATGCACTCACTGGGAGATTTGAATCTGATGAAGATTCAAGTGATATTGAAATCACTTTTGATGAGCTTGCTATATCCTATAGAAAACTATGCATCAAAAGTGAGAAGATTCTTCAGCAAGAAGCACAACTGAAGAAGGTCATTGCAAATCTGGAGGCTGAGAAGGAGGCACATGAAGAGGAGATCTCTGAGCTTAAAGGAGAAGTTAGTTTTCTGAACTCTAAACTGGAAAACATGACAAAATCAATAAAGATGCTGAATAAAGGCTCAGATATGCTTGATGAGGTGCTACAGCTTGGGAAGAATGTTGGAAACCAGAGAGGACTTGGGTTTAATCATAAATCTGCTGGCAGAATAACCATGACAGAATTTGTTCCTGCCAAAAACAGCACTGGAGCCACGATGTCACAACATCGGTCTCGACATCATGGAACGCAGCAGAAAAAGAGCAAAAGAAAGAAGTGGAGGTGTTACTACTGTGGCAAGTATGGTCACATAAAGCCCTTTTGCTATCATCTACATGGCCATCCACATCATGGAACTCAAAGTAGCAACAGCGGAAGGAAGATGATGTGGGTTCCAAAACACAAGATTGTTAGTCTTGTTGTTCATACTTCACTTAGAGCATCAGCTAAGGAAGATTGGTACCTAGATAGCGGCTGTTCCAGACACATGACAGGAGTTAAAGAATTCCTGGTGAACATTGAACCTTGCTCCACTAGCTATGTGACATTTGGAGATGGCTCTAAAGGAAAGATCACTGGAATGGGAAAGCTAGTCCATGATGGACTTCCTAGTCTGAACAAAGTACTGCTGGTGAAGGGACTGACTGCGAACTTGATCAGCATCAGTCAGTTGTGTGATGAAGGATTCAATGTAAACTTCACAAAGTCAGAATGCTTGGTGACAAATGAGAAGAGTGAAGTCCTAATGAAGGGCAGCAGATCAAAGGACAACTGTTACCTATGGACACCTCAAGAAACCAGTTACTCCTCCACATGTCTATTCTCCAAAGAAGATGAAGTCAAAATATGGCATCAAAGATTTGGACATCTGCACTTAAGAGGCATGAAGAAAATCATTGACAAAGGTGCTGTTAGAGGCATTCCCAATCTGAAAATAGAAGAAGGCAGAATCTGTGGTGAATGTCAGATTGGAAAGCAAGTCAAGATGTCCCACCAGAAGCTTCAACATCAGACCACTTCCAGGGTGCTGGAACTACTTCACATGGACTTGATGGGGCCTATGCAAGTTGAAAGCCTTGGAGGAAAGAGGTATGCCTATGTTGTTGTGGATGATTTCTCCAGATTTACCTGGGTCAACTTTATCAGAGAGAAATCAGACACCTTTGAAGTATTCAAGGAGTTGAGTCTAAGACTTCAAAGAGAAAAAGACTGTGTCATCAAGAGAATCAGGAGTGACCATGGCAGAGAGTTTGAAAACAGCAAGTTTACTGAATTCTGCACATCTGAAGGCATCACTCATGAGTTCTCTGCAGCCATTACACCACAACAAAATGGCATAGTTGAAAGGAAAAACAGGACTTTGCAAGAAGCTGCTAGGGTCATGCTTCATGCCAAAGAACTTCCCTATAATCTTTGGGCTGAAGCCATGAACACAGCATGCTACATCCACAACAGAGTCACACTTAGAAGAGGGACTCCAACCACACTGTATGAAATCTGGAAAGGGAGGAAGCCAACTGTCAAGCACTTCCACATCTTTGGAAGTCCATGTTACATTTTGGCAGATAGAGAGCAAAGGAGAAAGATGGATCCCAAGAGTGATGCAGGAATATTTTTGGGATACTCTACAAACAGCAGAGCATATAGAGTATTCAATTCCAGAACCAGAACTGTGATGGAATCATCAATGTGGTTGTTGATGATCTAACTCCAGCAAGAAAGAAGGATGTCGAAGAAGATGTCAGAACATCGGGAGACAATGTAGCAGATACAGCTAAAAGTGCAGAAAATGCAGAAAACTCTGATTCTGCTACAGATGAACCAAACATCAATAAACCTGACAAGAGTCCCTCCATTAGAATCCAGAAGATGCACCCCAAGGAGCTGATTATAGGAGATCCAAACAGAGGAGTCACTACAAGATCAAGGGAGATTGAGATTGTCTCCAATTCATGTTTTGTCTCCAAAATTGAGCCCAAGAATGTGAAAGAGGCACTGACTGATGAGTTCTGGATCAATGCTATGCAAGAAGAATTGGAGCAATTCAAAAGGAATGAAGTTTGGGAGCTAGTTCCTAGACCCGAGGGAACTAATGTGATTGGCACCAAGTGGATCTTCAAGAACAAAACCAATGAAGAAGGTGTTATAACCAGAAACAAGGCCAGACTTGTTGCTCAAGGCTACACTCAGATTGAAGGTGTAGACTTTGATGAAACTTTCGCCCCTGTTGCTAGACTTGAGTCCATCAGATTGTTACTTGGTGTAGCTTGCATCCTCAAATTCAAGCTGTACCAGATGGATGTGAAGAGTGCGTTTCTGAATGGATACCTGAATGAAGAAGCCTATGTGGAGCAGCCAAAGGGATTTGTAGATCCAACTCATCCAGATCATGTATACAGGCTCAAGAAGGCTCTCTATGGATTGAAGCAAGCTCCAAGAGCTTGGTATGAAAGGCTAACAGAGTTCCTTACTCAGCAAGGGTATAGGAAGGGAGGAATTGACAAGACTCTCTTTGTCAAACAAGATGCTGAAAACTTGATGATAGCACATATATATGTTGATGACATTGTGTTTGGAGGGATGTCGAATGAGATGCTTCGACATTTTGTCCAACAGATGCAATCTGAATTTGAGATGAGTCTTGTTGGAGAGCTGACTTATTTTCTGGGACTCCAAGTGAAGCAGATGGAAGACTCCATATTCCTCTCACAAAGCAAGTATGCAAAGAACATTGTCAAGAAGTTTGGGATGGAAAATGCCAGCCATAAAAGAACACCTGCACCTACTCACTTGAAGCTGTCAAAAGATGAAGCTGGCACCAGTGTTGATCAAAGTCTGTACAGAAGCATGATTGGGAGCTTACTATATTTAACAGCAAGCAAACCTGACATCACCTTTGCAGTAGGTGTTTGTGCAAGATATCAAGCCAATCCTAAGATAAGTCACTTGAATCAAGTAAAGAGAATTCTGAAATATGTAAATGGCACCAGTAACTATGGGATTATGTACTGTCATTGTTCAGATTCAATGCTGGTTGGGTATTGTGATGCTGATTGGGCTGGAAGTGCAGATGACAGAAAAAGCACTTCTGGTGGATGTTTCTGTTTGGGCAACAATCTTATTTCATGGTTCAGCAAGAAGCAGAACTGTGTGTCCCTATCTACGGCAGAAGCAGAGTATATTGCAGCAGGAAGCAGCTGTTCACAACTAGTTTGGATGAAGCAGATGCTTAAGGAGTACAATGTCGAACAAGATGTCATGACATTGTACTGTGACAACTTGAGTGCTATTAATATTTCTAAAAATCCAGTTCAACACAGCAGAACCAAGCACATTGACATTAGACATCACTATATTAGAGATCTTGTTGATGATAAAGTTATCACACTGGAGCATGTTGACACTGAGGAACAAATAGCAGATATTTTCACAAAGGCATTGGATGCAAATCAGTTTGAAAAACTGAGGGGCAAGCTGGGCATTTGTCTGCTAGAGGATTTATAGCAATTACTTTTATCTGAACGTGCTCAAACGTTAATAGCGCGTTCACTACTGGGCCAAAACAAATTCGACCGTTGCTTCACACGTCCCTCTACATTCCTCATTCAAACTCATATTTTCGTGGTAATCTCGTTTTCATCAGCATTCCCCAACACCTCTCAGAGATTCACGAAACCACACCAAAGGCTCTGCTTCTCCATGGCTACCTCACCAAAAGAAACTTCATCTCCTGGTTCACCCTCTGTACCATCATCTCCATCATCCACCAAAGCACCATCAAACCAGGAACAACCTGAATTCAATATCCAACCCATACAAATGATTCCTGGTCAAGCCCCTGTTCCTGAGAAACTGGTCCCCAAAAGACAACAGGGAGTGAAGATTTCTGAAAACCCTAGCCTTGCAACAAGTCCTAGGGAAGTAGACACGGAGATGGATAAGAAGAGCACACCAATCACTCCTACCACATCCAGATGGAGCAAAGTTGCAATCCCTTCCAAGAAGAGGAAAGAAATTTCCTCATCTGATTCTGATGATGATGTCGAACTAGATGTTCCCGACATCAAGAGAGCCAAGAAATCAGGGAAAAAGGTTCCTGGAAATGTCCCTGATGCCCCATTGGACAACATTTCATTCCACTCCATTGGCAATGTTGAAAGGTGGAAATTTGTATATCAACGCAGACTTGCTGTAGAAAGAGAACTGGGAAGAGATGCCTTGGATTGCAAGGAGATCATGGACCTCATCAAGGCTGCTGGACTGCTGAAAATAGTCACCAAGTTGGGAGATTGTTATGAAAGCCTAGTCAGGGAATTCATTGTCAACATTCCCTCTGACATAACAAACAGAAAGAGTGATGAGTATCAGAAAGTGTTTGTCAGAGGAAAATGTGTTAGATTCTCCCCTGCTGTAATCAACAAATACCTGGGCAGACCAACTGAAGGAGTGGTGGATATTGCTGTTTCTGAGCATCAAATTGCCAAGGAAATCACTGCCAAACAAGTCCAGCATTGGCCAAAGAAAGGGAAGCTTTCTGCAGGGAAGCTAAGTGTGAAGTATGCAATCCTGCATAGGATTGGCACTGCCAACTGGGTACCCACCAATCATACTTCCACTGTTGCCACAGGTTTGGGTAAATTTCTGTATGCTGTTGGAACCGAGTCCAAATTTAATTTTGGAAACTATATTTTTGATCAAACTATTAAGCATTCAGAATCTTTTGCTGTCAAATTACCCATTGCCTTCCCAACTGTATTGTGTGGCATTATGTTGAGTCAACATCCCAATATCTTAAACAACATTGACTCTGTGAAGAAGAGAGAATCTCCTCTATCCCTGCATTACAAACTGTTTGAGGGGACACATGTCCCAGACATTGTCTCGACATCAGGGAAAGCTGCTGCTTCAGGTGCTGTGTCCAAGGATGCTTTGATTGCTGAACTCAAGGACACATGCAAGGTGCTGGAAGCAACCATCAAAGCCACCACAGAGAAGAAAATGGAGCTGGAACACCTGATCAAAAGACTCTCAGACAGTGGCATTGATGATGGAGAAGCAGCTGAGGAAGAAGAAGAAGCAGCTGAGGAAGAAGAAGAAGCAGCTGAGGAAGAAGAAGAAGCAGCTGAGGAAGAAGAAGATGCAGCAGAGGATACAGAATCATTTTTGCTTTTACTGTTACTAGTTATTGGTCTGTAATATTTGCACATTAATTTCATGCATTCTACTTTTGCCAAATTCTGTCTAAAAAGGGGGAGTAGTAGGATAATTATTATGCATGATTTATGATTTTGAGGGGGAGTAGTAGTTATATGATTTTGAGGGGGAGTAGTATTTATACTACTGCTGCTGATGATGATTGTTGTAAGCTACTAAAACTAGTAGCTGATAGAAGATGCCGCAGTGAACTGCTTCACAGCAGTAGGAGCATGGAGACAGGGGGAGCAGAAAGCTGATGTCACGTGAGATGTCTTGACATCCTGGAAACGACTTGCAACTTGCAGAATTTTGCTGTCGCCACTACAGATACCGCTGTGCTTGATTACTCTGATAATGAAAGTTGCTGATCCCACTTGCATAACTGCTCGTACCTGCTCAGGAAGTGTCTAAGTATATTTTAGACAAAATTTGCCAAAGGGGGAGATTGTTAGTGCTTAGCTTTACTGAGTTTTAAAAGATTGGCTAAAATTTTGTTAAAACATAAGCACTTAGACAATGAAGGAAAGCTGGAGTTGCTGCACATGATGTCTAACATTATGTCAAGGAATCAGATCGGGCTGCACAATGCACAAGGCAAGATAAAATATCAAATGAAGAATTGAAGCTGCAGGATCCACGATGTCGGATACAATGTCCAGGACATCCTGCCCGAAAATACTGGACACATAAATCTGTTATATCTTTAACAGATTAATGTGCAGTTAGCAACAGATTTGGCGATCTATCTTTAGGAACGAATTAAAAGATAATTAAAGTTCGAATTACAAACTTGAATAGTTCGTTCAGGGATTAAAGATTAAAGATAAAAACTAAAAGATCAAACTTTATCTTTTAGATCTTTAAGTGCAGATTTTTCAGGAGAATGATAGATCTTATCCAGCGCAAGTTGTTGCAGCCCAGATACGCACACTGCTATATAAACAATGAAGGCTGCACGAGTTTTTCACCAAGTCCGAGATTGAAGAGTTATTTTGTGAGTTTTGGGACTTGAGTGTTTTGTGAGCCACCTTGATGCTACCCTAACATCAAGTGTTGGACCTGAGTGTGTAGAGTTGATCTCTATTGTTCAGAGAGCAATCTCTGGTGTGTCTTTGATTTATTTGTAAACACGGGAGAGTGATTGAGAGGGAGTGAGAGGGGTTCTCATATCTAAGAGTGGCTCTTAGGTAGAGGTTGCATGGGTAGTGGTTAGGTGAGAAGGTTGTAAACAGTGGCTGTTAGATCTTCGAACTAACACTATTTTAGTGGATTTCCTCCCTGGCTTGGTAGCCCCCAGATGTAGGTGACGTTGCACCGAACTGGGTTAACAATTCTCTTGTGTTATTTACTTGTTTAATCTGTTCATACTGTCAAATATAATCTGCATGTTCTGAAGCGTGATGTCGTGACATCCGGTACGACATCTGTCATTGGTATCAGAATTTCAACCCAAACTTCCCACGGTTTCCTCTAGCGCTTATCAGGCTGGTTCTGCCGCCGTTGTCTTTTCCTAAACCCATTCCGGGCTCGTAACCATTCCCCAACATTACTCGAGCCACCATTACTACCGTATCGGACAGGCAAGGTTGCCCAAAGAAGGAATCTACAGAGGCGATGCTTACCACCTCAAAAGACTGGAAGGTTGTTTCTAATGACTCCTCTGTGGCTTCCACATATGGTGTAGAGGACGGGAAACTCACCAAGATGTCTTCCTCGCTCAATACGATAACCAAATGTCCCTCTATTATGAATTTCAATTTCTGGTGGAGTGTAGAAGGAATGACTCCCACCGAGTGGATCCATGGGCGCCCCAAAAGGCAGCTGTAAGCGGGGTTAATATTCATTATTTGAAAGATAACCTGACAGGTATGGGGACCTATCTGTACAGGGAGGTGGATCTCTCCCCTAATCTCTTGGCGGGTGTCGTCGAAGGCACAGACCACCATGGAACTTGGCTTTAGATAGGAAGCATTAAATGGTAATTTCTCCAACGTGCTTTTGGGCATTACGTTTAAACTGGAACTGTTATCGATGAGCACCTTGGCCACGATGTGGTCCATGAATTCGACTGATACATGCAGAGCCCTGTTATGCTCTCTCCCCTTGGCAGGGATTTCTTCTTCGGCGAAGGCGAGATAGTTGTTGGCAGTGATATTATTGACGTGTCCCCCAAAGCCCTCTATAGAGATATCTTGAGCCACATGAGCTTCGTTCAAGACCTTTACTAGCAAAGCCCGATGAGGCTCAGAGCTCATGAGTAGTTCCAAAAGAGAGACACTGGCCGGGTTTTTGTTGAGCTGCTCAATGACCTTGAACTCGCTCTGCTGAATAATGTGGAGAAACTCGCTTGCTTCCTCTAGATACACTTCCTTCTTGCCACAACCATCCCTTTTCTTCGGAAGACCTTTTACCAGAATATCCTCGTCTGAAGTGAGGGTCGTTTTGTCATTTTGTTCTTCCACCATCTTTGCCTTCCCTTTAACGTTTGCGGGTTGTGTCGACAGGTCGGGGGGTGCAAACACGCGACCGCTGCGGGTCACGCCGCTCAACCCCGTGATATTGGTCGCCTTGGCTGACAACGAGCTGATGTCGGTGGCCTCTTTTTTCCTTTCACTCGAAGGTGCATACCTCCACGGGACTGCGTGGCTGTTTCGGTATGGGAAAGGAACAGGTTTAGCAACCGAGGGGTATCGGGGCTTTTGTGAAGCTGCGTCCTTGGTGAAATATATCACCAAAGGTTTAGGCCTTCCAAAACTTCTCTCATCTGCGGACTGCATACATATATGCTGCTCTTCCCTCCCCTCATCGCCGACTTCCAGTCGACCTTGATCAATCATCTGTTGCAACAATTCCTCCACTGCTAAACATGTTTCCATGTTATGTAGCTCGCCGGGATGCAACAAACAAGAATCCTCTTCATGCCCATCGTGGGGAATTACGCCCCCCTTTTGTAGGGCCTCGTAGATAAACCTCCTGGGGGTTGTCACATCCTTTAAAGGCTTAGACCTGTGCGGTTTATCCGACTCAATGGCATTAACTGCTCCCCCTCCATGATTGGCGAGCGGGTTTGTTTTCACGTTAGGCTGATCCTCTTGAAACGTCAGTCATCCGACGTCTACCAAATGTTGGACCTTGTATTTAAGGGCCAGGCATTTTTCGGTGGAGTGGCCCGGGGTTTTCCCATGGTACGTGCAAGTTGCATCCGGGTCATACCACTTTGGGAAATGATGTTGGTAGATCTTCCCGTGAGTTATTACGGCCATTTGGTTGGTGATGAAGGACGACAAGAAGTCTTCATATGTCATTGGGATCGGGGTGAATTTTGGAATTGGTCTCGGGGGAAAGTTCCTCATTGTGTTAGAACCGGCACCAAAGTGGGCATTGCCGGCTGGGCGAGTCGTGCTTGGAGCCGGAGCTTGGGGGGCCTCCCTCTAGATGGGGGCGGGCGCTCTAGGTTGTACGAGTGCTGAATTGGAGGAGTTCCCGGCATGAGCCAAAAAGCTCGGATGATGTTGTGCGTACTGATGGGTACCATGAGAGGTCTGTGGGGGCTTGACCCATGCGAGCGCCGAAGTGACGGCATGGGTATCTCCTTCCTTCCTTTTTGCCCCAGTTGCTCCGATTCTCCTAGCGTTGGCACCTGTGGAGGAGACGTAATCGAACTTCCCTCTTTTTAACCCTACTTCGATTCTTTCCCCGGCGAATACCAAGTCCGCGAAGCTGGAAGGCATGTAGCCTACCAACTTCTCATAGTAAAACTCTGGCAAGGTGTCTACCATCATGGTAATCATCTCCCTTTCGACCATGGGAGGGGCCACTTGTGCTGCCTGGTCTCTCCACCGCTATGCTTACTCTTTAAAGGTCTCACTTTCCTTCTTAACCATGTTCTATAGCTGAGTGCGATCAGGAGCCATATCGAAATTATACTGATATTGCCTCAGGAAGGCAATAATCAGGTCCTTCCAAGTACGGATGCGGGAAGCTTCCAGATTAGTGTACCAAATAATGGCAACTCCAGCCAAGCTATCTTGGAAAAAGTGCATTAACAACTTTTCATCCCTAGAGTACGCCCCCATCTTGCGACAATACATCTTGAGATGGTTCTTAGGACAAGTCGTCCCTTTATACTTGTCGAAATCAGGTACCTTGAATTTTGGGGGGATGATGACATCCGGTACCAAGCAAAGATCCGTCATGTCCGCGAACGGATAGTCACCAAAAGCCTTCAACAGCTCTCAATCTCTCCTTGAGGAGATCGAGTTTCCTTCTATCTTCGGCCGCCGAGGGTGGTCCTTCTGTGGACAAGAATATTGGTTGTGCTGTGAGGTTGTGTTGAGGCAATGTGTTGGGTGCCGGCCTCTCGACGGGGATCGGGGGGTAGAAATTGACATCCCCTTGGGCATACTCTCGATGATCATCGTGGACCTCGTCGGGCTGTCGAGGAGGCTCCCCTTCAAGGATGGGGGAAGGGGCGTGACCCGCGTCATCATGCATGACTGGCAGCGTGTAATTAGGTGGTAATCCATAAGGGTAAGCCTCCCGGTTGTATCCCAAATGGGGGTTTCTACTGTGCCCCAGTGTGTTCCTTTCTCGTCCTACCGCATTTGGGGGAGGATGGTGCGCGGTAGCTAGGAGAATTGGGTATGCTTCAGCAGCCAAACTAACAACGGCAGCGGTGGCCACGTTTTTCTCCATGAGTTGTCTCATTCCTAACATGGCCTCTATCATGGAAGCCATTTGCTCTTTCAAAGCCGACATGTCGGCTTTCATCTGTTCTTGTGTCTCTTCTTGATCACCCATCGTTCTAGATTTGGATCTGGTGCGATAGGGATGCCTTGGGGCGCGTTTAGTTATGGTGTTTTTCCTAAAAAACCAAACGTGAGGAGTAGGTAAAGAAAAATGAATGCATGCTAGAGATAAAATGCAGGAGTGATTTGATTCGCACTGACTTTGGAGTAAAAATATGGGATAAATTCATTTTATTCAGAAAGTTATAACTAGTCAAGATCTGAGTGACAATACAAGCTTCCTAGCGATTTCTAATCATATGGGCCATTAAATCTATCATATGCTAACAATAGCCGAGAAGTCCGTGGATCTCCTCGGGGGCGGAGTAGGTGTCTGCCATCTCTTTGGCCTTGGCTAGCAATCGGGGAAGTTCTTGACTCCCGTTCAAGGTAAGAGCAAATCGGTCCATCCACATTGTTGCCTCTTGATGTAACGAGTCGATCACCCTTCCTCTAGCCTCCTTCCGCGTACACTCGGGCATACTCGTCCGCCACTTTATGCTCGTGGGCCGTGGCTAGATTTAGCTCTTCTTGGTATTTGCCGACGATAGCTAACATGTTGGTCTCTGTCTCGCATAACCGCTGAGACAGGTTTCTTTTGGACCTTGAGCAAACCTTCAACTCATCTTTCAAGATCAAACTGTCTACTCGTGATTGGTCCCTTTCCTCTCTCCGGAGCTTAAGCTCACTGTTGCTGCCCCATAGAGCCCCTCGAAACTTGTTCCGGCCGTGCTCTTCCCTACGAGCCCTCTTGGTTTCTTGTTCCAAGGCTTTGGTGGTTGCTATATTTATATCTCTCAGTTCGGCATTCTCTTTTCGGATTTTCAGAGCTGCTGATTTGAACCTTTCTTTGACTGTTTGGGCTTGCTCGAGTTCTGCCCTAAGGGCCTGCACCTCTTCGTCTTCCTCCGGTGCCTCAACTTCCTCCCTTTTAGCGGTTCTCAAACTCGGGAGCCAATCCAAACCTTGCACGTGGGCTTTCAACCACTTACGGTAGCCACCGATGGGCCCATTGTTACTGCCCCTGAGTTCTTTGTCTTTCTTTTGCACCACCTCCCATGCCTTGCGGACCTTCTGAAGTGTCTCCATGTTGGTCTTATTTAAACCTCGTGAAATGGCAGGCCCGAGCTCTTCCTCTAGTGGTGCCCCTCTCATAGGGTAGCCAAGTTGCCTTATAGCAAGAATGGGATTGTAACTGATGCAACCCCTTGTCCCCATCAAGGGAACATTTGGGAATCCTCCGCACGAAATAAGAACCCTAGTTCTTCCTTCTTTCCATCGAGGGAACCAGTTGACAGACGCTCCTTCTTTGTTTGCTAAGAGTCGGTCCCAATTTGCCCCTCATTTCTCTGTGCATGAATGGTGGCTTTCTAGCGGGCAAGCATGCCTCACCTCTTGGCGAAAAAGGTGCAAAACCAACCATACATAAAGAGCTAGAGTACAGCAAACAATCCTCGTACTGCTCTTTCCACATCTTCGGTCGAAGGTGTCATATAGGTCGGCTAGCATAGCAACAATTAGGCTTTCCTTGTGGTCATGATAAGTGAGAAAAGCGTCGATCACTGCTAGATCCACCAACCCATCCACATTTGGAAAGAGGACTCCTCCGAAGATCAACAGTGCAAGAATGTCTATGAACGGGGCCCATTCGCCTCTACCTGCCAAGATTCTTGCTTTTGCCTGCAAACATTTTCTTGGTATTCCAACCACCCCATTTTCGACTTACTTTTTGTGGTCTAATTCCTGCGCCGAGATTTAGACTATCTTAGAAATTCTAGCTAATGAGGGATAGAACCCTGAGAAGAGGTATGGTCTCCTTCCCCCTAGAGGACATCCTAGGATCTCTTCAAATTCTTCCACCATGGGTGATAGCTGGAAGTCCCCAAAGGTGAAGCACCTCAACGGCTGATCATAATACTGGGCGAGGGAGGCAATGGCCTCTGTGGGGACTTTTACCATGGCTAGGTCCCAGATTTTACCGTAAGCTTTGCGAAAAGCTTGCCGCTGGAGCTGCCCCATTAACTGCCCTAACTCTTTTAGACTGGTGATTCCTAGGCTCTTGACCTTGACTTGATAGAACCTCTTTTTAAGCGAAGGTGTTTGACTTGATCCCATGTTTTACTAAAGTGAAACAAAATCGCTGCGAATCAAAACTCCGACATCTATCATGGGTGGAATGGATGAATGCATGAAGAAATGCATATGATACAGATGCAATTTATGAATACGGGAGCCCGGGAAATTGTCTCCTTCTTAGATACAACGTCTTGGGGTAGCACAGTGCCCGACATATGTATTTAAGAAGGTGACACGGACCCTCCATTGGTTTGCCAAAGAGAGGGGATCAAGACAGAATCCGTGCATAATGCATATGTGAAAGGCACAACACGGGGATGTACATAGTACAACAATATTCACAAACAAATATAAGCAAAAGGGTACATGACACTTATGCATGGTGTCATACCCTAATTTTGTCCGGGGACTATTGTTTGATGGCATGCAACCTTTGGTTGACCGCTTCGAGGTAATTGGCACCCTTTGTTGCACAATATGTGAAGTTCCGAGACATGCCAGAAATTAAAAGGAAGCATTGTTACGCAATCCGTGAAATTCCGTAACATGTCGGAAATCAAAAGGAAGTATTGTTACGCAATCTGTGAGTTTCCGTAACATTCTGAAAGCTAAAAAAGGAGTAATTACATGAACCGTAAGGTTCCGTAACCTTATGGTAAGAAAACAAGTATCATTATGAAATTCGTAAAGTTTCATAACATTACAGAAAAAGAATCACCAAAAAAGCAAAGGGGGTGTATTTAGTAGAAAAGAGGGTGCAAATAGACACTAGGTCCACTTGGGCCTTCCAGATTGTTCCTCCAGATGGCGGTTGCTTCTGGAGGAAGCAACCTGGCTCGCCTGGGCGAGCTGGGTGGCAAGCTCCTCCCCTATTTTCCTATAAATAGAGGGAGGAGTGAAGAAGAAAAGGGTTCAGTCCCCTTGGCATTTCGTAATCACTTAAACTTGGTGAGGAAAATTGTTTTCGTGAAGAAAATCCAAGCCGAGGCACTTCTGTAACGTTTTTGTGGGTGATTTCGCGAAGATTTTCAACCGTTCTTCGTCGTTCGTTCTTTGTCGTTCTTCGGTCTTCAACCAGTAAGTTCCCGAAATCGAACTTTTCAATTCATTCTATGTACCCTTGGTGGTCCCCACTTGTTTCGCGTGCTTTTATTTCCATTTCATTTACTTTTCGTACCCCCTTTTGACGTGCTTTAGTCATTTTCTCGCCTAATCAAAAAATAAAATAAATTTCCACCGATCATTTGATTTCTAATATCCGTTAATTTCTGTTAAAATGAAATCCGACCGTTCGGTCATGTCGTAACCACGTTGGAAACCAAAAAGAGGTAAAATAATAATATAATAATCAAAAAATATCTTTTACTAAAATAAAGCAAAAAAATCAATCGGACGTTTCTCTTTGGGATTTCTCTTTCTTAATTGAATTGACTAATAACTAAAGTGAAACTAAGGCTAAAATCGACTCGCAAAGTCAAGCTCGTCCGCAAAAAATCACTAAAAAGGATTTTAAGGTTCGATACCTCAGTTTTCTCACCAAGTAAAAATGGATCATTTTAAGGTCCAACGCCTTAAAAGGACCACCTTCCAAGTAAAAAGAATCACTTGATTCACCCTTAACAAAGAACTACGTAGGTCTGATTTCCTCTTCGATGGAGGATACGTAGGAGCAAGAGCCCCGCTTTTGTCGACCTCAAAATAAAAAAAAAATAAAAGGTTTAAATACATAATTTCACACAATCCTAATCTAAGGCTGTTGTCCTTTGGGACAAACGTGAGAGGTGCTAATACCTTCCTCAAACGTAAATACAACTCCCGAATCTGGAATATTCTTTATGACTGATTTCCTTCGGTTTTTCTGACGTTTTCCACAAATAAACGTTGGTGGCGACTCCACGCATTTTCCTCCTTTGGAAGACCCACCCGTGAGCCTCGCCTCGCTCGCCCGCAAAAGGGTAGGTTGCGACAGTTGGCGACTCCGCTGGGGACTGTTTTTGTGAGTTAGGCCTATTTTAGGAAAGTGTGGAATTGTGAAACTTTGTGTGTGCATTTTTTGAACTGTGTAAATATAATAAATGTTGTCTTTTCCACATTTTTACACTGCATTCTAAGCACCCACGAGTTTGAGTAAAAAGGGGCCCTATACCCGAGTTCATGGGAATCTAAGGAGTGGAGGTGAATCTATGGTCATGCTAGGTTTCCGACTTGCATGATAATAGTGAAACCTCGTCTAGAGCTTTCTTTCTTTATAATTTGTTATCGCTGGTATTCCATACCGTTGCAATATTATTATCTTGAGTGATGATACCTCTAGAAAACAGCCATGTGAGATATGGATCGTTGGGAGTAGTTATTAGAGACCGCTAGATATTATCCTATAGGTCCCCAAATAGGGGCATGGAGCAAACACGCTTTGTGCCATTTGTTCTCATGCATTCTTTTGCGAATAGTACATAAATTATAGTTTTGTTGCATAGCTAGTGATATTTTGTCTCTCTAGAGTAATGCGTCACTTTTTAATGCATACGTTGGGGCGCCGCAATGCCTAGAACGTAGTATTAAAGAGATGGATCTTTTTCGGTCTCGTATATGTAAATTACCACTTGTTTTTCTTTTCTTTTCATGCATGCGCATTGCATCATTCATATCGGAGCCTTGATTCACCCTTTTTTTAGGTAAATGATGGGGACAAACCAAAACGGAAAAAGATTCTATCAAGTCAAGATTAAGGGCCTAGATGTCACCAGCCTTAAGGAGTTGGGACAGTTGATGGGACCCCTTCAAAGGCAAGCCTTCCGCAAAGTGTACAGAAAGACTTTAGATTTGACCACAGCAGAGGTATTTACGGAAGCCATTGTATCCCTCGCCCAATACTATGACCAGCCATTGAGATGCTTCACGTTTGGGGACTTCCAAATAGTACCGACTGTTAAAGAATTTAAGGAGATTTTAGGATGCCCTCTTGGGGGAAGAAAACCGTATCTTTTCTCTGGGTTTCTTCCCTCCTTGAGCAAGATTGCAGCTGTGGTCGGAGATCCAGCGAGAGAGTTGGATCGTATGAAGTAAACTCGAAACGGCATAGTGGGCCTACTGCGGAAATACTTGGAAGGCAAGGCAATGGATATGGCGAATCAAGAGGAGTGGGTCCCGTTTGTGGATATACTAGCTTTGTTAATCTTTGGGGTTGTCCTCTTTCCAAACGTGGACGGTTTGGTGGACCTAGCCGCATGCTTTCCTTGCATATCACCATAGCAAGGAAAGCCCGGTGGTAGCTATCTTGGTAGACTTATTTGATACATTTGACCGAAGGTGCGAGAAGAACAGCGCACAGATTGTCTGCTGCTTACCCGCTCTTTGTGTGTGGTTGGTTTCGCACCTATTCCAACAAGACATAAGGCACCCGTGTCCGCTTCAAAGTTATCGCTCGTGCGTCGAAAAGAGAAGAGTAGATTGGGTCCAATACTTGGCCGGGATAGGAGGCAGCACAATTAACTAGTTTCCTCGATGGAAGGAAGGAAAAGAGGGATTTCTTTTCTCATGTGGGGACTACCCAAACGTTCCGTTGATAGGGACGAGGGGTTGTATTAACTATAATCTCGCACTTGCCATAAGACAGTTTGGGTACCCCATGAGGGGAGCACCGACGGAAGAGAGCCTCTCGCCTTTCCTTATGGGAGATTTCGGCTCGCAAAGTTTCAAGATTGTACAAAGAGTCCACAAGGCGTGGGAAAGCATGTTAAGGAAAGATAAAGACCTTAGGGGCATCCGTAATGGCATCATCGGTGGTTATCATGAATGGCTAAGAGTTCATACACGAGGGTTAGATTGGCTCTCCAAGCTGAAAATTATCAACGAGGAGAACTTCGAAGCTCCGAAAGAGGATGAATAAGTCCAAGCTCTAAAATCAGAGCTAGGAAAGGCAAGACTCACTAAAGAAAAATTCAAGTTAGTCGCTACAGACATCTGGAAAGAGTGTGCCGAATTATGAGAGGAAAATGCGGCTACCGCAAGAGCCCTCGAACGAGAAACCAAGAGGGCTCGCAAGGAAGAGCATGGCCGAGATAAATTCCGAGGAGCTTTGTGGGGCAGCAACAGTGACCTCAAGCTCCGGAGAGAGGAAAGAGACCAGTCACAAGTACATGGCATGGTCTTAAAGGAAGAGTTAGCTGCTTGCTCAAGATCCAAGAGGAGTTTGGCCCAACACTTAGAAGCCACGAAGCAAAGCATGCTAGCTATAATAGGGCAGTACAAAGAAGAGTTAAACCAGTCTTTGACCCATGAACAAAAACTAGTAGAGGACTTCGCACAAGCGTATGCCGAGAAGGAAGCAAGAGGGAGGGTGATTGATGCATTGCATCAAGAAGCGACCATGTGGATGGATAGGTTCGCCTTGACCTTAAATGGAAGTCAAGACCTCCCGTGACTACTAGCCAAAGCAAAGGCCATCGCTGAAGTGTGTTCACCCCCAGAGGAAATTCACGGGCTAATCAATTATTGTCAACACATGATAGATTTGATGGCCCATATAATTAGAAACCGTTAGGTTCTGTTGTAACACTTTTGTATGATCTTGGCTAGATAAAAGCTTTGTTCCTTTTTATAAAAATAGAAGTTCTGAAACTCATCACGTTGTCTAAAAAAGGCCTTGAGGTGGATCTAAGTGCTCTGATCATTCATTAGCATATTCATGTTTTGGTGGCATACTCACAACTGTTTGTTTCTTTGGGGAACTCACCATAACTAAGAAAGCGCAAAGGAACCCCTATAACACTCGATCCAGAAGTAAGATGGATAACGAAGAGGGAGTGCAAGAACAAATGAAGGTCGACCTATCAGCCTTAAAAGATCAAATGGCTTCTATCACGGAGGCCATGCTAAAGCTTCAAAAAACTATAGAAGATAATGCTACGACGGCCGCTTCCAATACAGCTAGGGAAGCGGAACCGGTGTTACAGCCTGCAATAAACTTGGGCCGAGACAGAAACACGACGGGTTTCAATCGGAGGTATAGTCCTCAAGCCTATCCTTATGGTTTGCCTCCGGACTTCACTCCCCGTACCGCTCCAGACAATTTGAGCCATGCCCCTACCCTCGAGGGGCAGCTCCCTCCTCATGCCGACTATCCTTTGCAAGAAGATGATGAAGGAGATGCCCATTTAGGCCCTCTACTTCCCCTCAAGGATCCAGCCCCCCATGAGTTACCCCAACCAAATATAGTCTGCCATGTCCCGTCTCCATCCGCACCCATTAAGGAACTCGTTCCCATTGCAAAAGACAAGGGAAAGATTGATCTACTTGAAGAGAGGCTAAGAGCGGTAGAAGGCCTCGGCAACTATCCGTTCTCGGATTTAGTGGATCTGTGTCTGGTACCTGACATCATCATGCCCCCAAAGTTTAAAGTACCAGATTTTGATAAATACAAAGGGACGACGTGTCCAAAAGGTCATCTTTGGATGTATTGCCGAAGGATGGGGGCATATTCTATGGACCAAAAGCTGTTAATGCACTTCTTTCAAGACAGCTTAGCCGGAGCAGCTGTGGCATGGTACACCAATCTGGAAGCTTCTCAGATCCAGTCATGGAAAGATTTGGCAACTACCTTCATTAGGCAGTACCAATACAACACGAATATGGCTCCTGATCAGAACCAACTTCAGAGCATGACCAAGCGGGAACATGAGTCCATTAAAGAATATGCTCAAAGGTGGAGAGACCTAGCAGCCCAAGTCGTCCCGCCTATGACTGAAAGGGAAATGATCACGATTATGGTAGATACGTTGCCCATGTTCTACTACGAGAAGCTGATAGGATATATGTCGGCTAACTTTGCAGACCTCGTCTTCGCCGGAGAAAGAATCGAGTCTGGACTGAGAAAAGGCAAGTTTGAATATGCCTCCAACGTTGCCCCCAACAACAATAGAAGAGCCCCAGTGGTAGGCACATGAAAAAAGGAAGGAGATACCCACGCAGTCACCACCGCCCCAACATGGATGAAAACGCCCCAAAACGCCCAAAACTCATACCAACACAACCACCCGAACTTTTCGATCCGAGCCGGAAGTTCCCTTCCAACTCATGTGGAAGGGCCTCCCGCAACAGAAAAAACACCTGCCCAACACACAGCTCCAGCCATTCCCTGGCCAGCCAATAATACAACTCCTGGCACGAGCTATAACAATGCACGACACCCCCCCCCCCCGAAAGACCAATTCTCTTCTGTTCCCATGGCGTATTCCGAGTTGTGAACCTCATTATTGGAAAATCATTTGGTGGTGGCCATACCCGGGAAGGTCTTCCAGCCACCATACCCCAAGTGGTACAACTCAAATGCCACATGTTCATACCATAGTGGAGCCCCCGAACACAACATTGACTCTTACCTGCCATTCAAGTATAAGGTGCAGCACCTAATAAATGTCGGCTGGCTATCAATCCAAGATGAAGACCCCAATGTTAAAACCAATCCACTAGCCAGTCATGGAGGGGCTAGCGTGAACGCCATAAAAAAGGATAGGTCGTCAGGGTCAAAGAGATTATAAGATGTGGCTACGTCTTGACGATTCATCTACCAGTCGTTGCAGGCAACATGCATGGTCTCTCGTGGCGGAGGCGAAAGTGACAAATGTCTATTTCATCTCGGGGAATCACACAACATGGAAACCTGCCCCGCAGTGGAAGAGTTACTTCAGCAGCTCATGGACTGGGGGCAGCTCGAAGTGTCCAAGGGAGATAGGGAAGAACCTCAGATTTGCATGCAGTCGGTAGAAAGGAAGGTTCCCCCAACCCCCAAAGCCCTAGTGATATGTTTCACTAGGAATGTGATAGGCTCCAGGCCCAAGTATCCCCCGATAGCGCCCAAGCCAACACTGTTTTCCTATCAAAGCAATAAGGTCATTCCATGGAAGTATACCCCTCCCGCTTTTGGAGAAAGGGCTGCAACCGAGGTTTACTCCTTGTCAGCCAAGGTGACCAACATCACCGGCCTTAGTGGCGTAACCTGCAGTGGTCGAGTGTTCGCTCCCCCTTACTCAACGGAATTGCCTTCCAAGGGGAAAGCACCCATGATCCAAGAGCCCGCAGACACGGCCACACCCTCAAAAGAAGTGGATCCCCCGGTGGTAAAAGGAGCTGAAAAGAAAAAGGGTCTTCAAGGAAAGGCGGTGACCTTGGAAGAGGCTCATGAGTTCCTTCGTTACATCCAACAAAGTGAGTTTAAAGTAGTTGAGCAACTGAATAAAACTCCGGCAAAGATCTCTTTGCTCGAACTGCTCATAAACTCTGAGCGTCATCATGCACTATTGGTAAAGGTCCTCAACGAAGCCCACGTAGCACACGACATCTCAGTCGAAGGTTTTGAAGGCATTTTTAATCATATAACTACCAATAACTATATCGCATTCGCGGAAGAAGAGATTCCCGCTAAAGGGAGAGGGCACAACAAAGCTCTACATGTGTCTGCCAGATTCATGGACCATGTCGTCGCTAAGGTGCTCATCGACAATGGTTCAAGTTTAAATGTGATGCCAAAGACCACCTTGGAGAAACTTCCTTTTAATGCATCACGTTTAAAACCAAGTTCGATGGTAGTACAATCCTTTGACGGTAGTCGGCGGGAGGTGATGGGGGAAATCGACATCCCCATTCAGATAGGCCCCCACACTTGCAATGTGGTTTTTCAAGTGATGGACATAAATCCCGCCTACAGCTGCCTTTTGGGGAGACCCTAGATTCACGCGCTAGGAGTGGTCCCTTTGACGCTTCACCAGAAATTGAAATTTGCGGTCGGTGGACTCTTGGTGATAGTGTTAGGAGAAGAAGATATGTTGGTGAGCTGCCCCTCCTCCGCGCCATATGTGGAAGCAGTGGAGGAATCATTGGAAACAGCTTTCCAATCCTTCTAGGTGGTGAGTTGTGCCTCTGTGGAAACGAGTCTGTTGCTGCCTTGTCTCTCTAATGTGGCCCTAATGGTGGCACGGGTGATGCTCAGGCACGGTTATGAACCTGAAATGGGTCTGGGCAAGGACAGCCACGGGAATGTCGATGTGGTCGACATTAGGGGGAACCCGTACAAATATGGGTTAGGGTTTGAACCCGGGAAACCGGGAAGAAAGAATGCACCGTCAAGACTCCTGGCAGATAGGGCATGGCCTGGCCATGTTAGCCAGTGTTTCACTAGTGCTGGGATAATATTCGAGGAAGAGGTGGCGGCAATAGGAGAGGAGTCTCCACAAGATCCGCCAAGTTTCGTGCGACCATGCCATCCCAATTCCCAAGTGGGGAACTGGCGCGTGATGAGCCAGTCGGAAGTCTATACCACTGATTCAATGTAATTAGAGGCTACAGATTCCTTTCTCTTTCGTTTTGTGAAACCTACCTTATCAAATAAACAAAGAGATCTTGTTTCATCTGTTCTTGCGATTCCACCTTTTCTCATATCATTTTGCATGTTTTTGTTTTTTGTCTTGATTGGTATAGATGTGAGGGTCAATTCTTTGAGGATCCTAACAATGAGGGTTTGATAATCGATTTTGACCGAGAAGTAAGTCAAACAATAAACGAAGAAGAGGAAGAGGACGTTCTTTCACCAGAGTTGGAGAGGTTGATCGCTCAGGAAGAACGCGAAATGAAGCCTCACCAAGAGGAAACTGAACTAATAAACTTAGAGATCGGGGAACTAAAGAAAGAAGTGAAAGTAGGAACCGGTATGACCGCACCTATCCGCCAAGGTTTGATAACCCTTCTTGAAGAATATCAAGACATCTTTGCATGGTCGTACCAAGACATGCCAGGTCCGGACCTCGACATTGTGCAGCATAAGTTGCCATTGAATCCTGGGTCTTCCCCGGTTAAACAAAAACTACGAAGGATGAGACCCGAAATGTCTTTGAAAATTAAAGAAGAAGTGAAAAAGCAGTTCGATGCGGGTTTCTTGGCTGTAGCTTGATACCCGGAGTGGGTAGCCAACATTGTCCCGGTCCCAAAAAAGGACGGCAAGGTGCGAATGTGCGTAGACTATCGGGACTTAAACCGAGCCAGTCCTAAAGACAATTTTCCCTTGCCACACATTGATATACTGGTAGATAATACAGCCAAGTTCGCCCTTTTCTCCTTTATGGATGGTTTCTCAGGGTATAATTAGATAAAGATGGCACCCGAAGATGTGGAGAAGACTACTTTCGTCACCCTATGGGGAACACTCTGCTACAAAGTGATGGCCTTCGGACTGAAAAATGTTGGGGCAACCTATCAGTGTGTCATGGTAGCGTTGTTCCACGACATGATGCATAAAGAGATAGAAGTCTACGTAGATGACATGATTGCCAAATCTTGGACCAAGGAAGAACACCTCGTCAATTTGCGTAAGCTGTTTGGAAGGCTGCGGAAATACCAACTGAAACTAAACCCCGCCAAGTGCACCTTCGGGGTGAAATCGGGGAAGTTATTGGGATTTATCGTGAGCCAGAAAGGGATAGAGATAGATCCCAAGAAAGTGAAGGCCATCCTTGAAATGCCAGAGCCACGCATAGAGAAGTAGGTTTGAGGTTTCCTGGGCAGGTTGAATTGCATCGCAAGATTTATCTCACAACTCACCCCTACCTGCGAGCCCATCTTCAAAACTATTGCGTAAGAACCAGGCGGTCCTATGGAACAGCGACTACCAAGAGGCCTTCGAAAAAATCAAACAGAGCCTCGCGAATTCCCCGGTGCTCATGCCACCTGTAACAGGAAGACCTCTTTTCCTGTACATGACTGTGTAGGACGAGTCTATGAGGTGCGTGTTGGGACAGCACGACGACTCTGGGAAAAAGGAACAAGCCATTTACTATTTAAGCAAGAAGTTTACCGCATGTGAGATGAATTACTCAATGTTGGAAAGGACGTGCTGTGCCTTGGTATGGGCATCACATCATCTTAGGCAGTACATGCTCAATCATACCACGTGGCTTATTTCCAAAATGGATCCCGTGAAATACATCTTTGAGAAGCCGGCCCTCACGGGACGAATCGCTAGGTGGTAGGTACTACTATCTGAATTTGATATTGTGTACGTCACCCAAAAGGCAATAAAGGGAAGCGCCTTGGCAGATTATTTGGCCCAACAACCCCTCCAAGATTATCGGCCGATGCACCCTGAGTTCCCAGATGAAGACATCATGGCCCTATTCGAAGAGAAACGGACGCACGAGGATATAGACAAATGGATTGTTTGTTTAGATGGGGCATCTAATGCTTTGGGCCATGGAGTAGGGGCAGTCCTTGTATCCCCAGATGATCAGTGTATTCCTTTCACGGCCAGGCTAGGTTTCAATTGTACCAACAATATGGCCGAATATGAAGCGTGCGCCCTTGGGATTCAAGCGGCCATTGATTTTGACATAAAGCTACTCAAAGTGTATGGAGACTCGGCTTTGGTAATACACCAGTTGAGAGGAGAATGGGAAACTAGGGATCCAAAGTTGATACTCTATCAAACTCATATCTTGAAGTTAGCCGAATTCTTTGACGACATTTCTTTCAACCACATACCTCGGGAAGAGAACCAAATGGCCGATGCATTGGCCACCTTGGCATCCATGTTTCAACTTGCCCCACATGGGGATCTGTCGTACATTGAATTCAGATCTCGGGGCAAGCCGACACATGGTTGTGCGATAGAGGAAGAGCGAGATGGGAAACCGTGGTATTTTGACATCAAACAATATGTTGAGAACAAAGAATATCCACCAGGGATTTTTGGCAATGACAAAAGAATGTTAAGGAGATTGGCTAATGGTTTCTTTGTGAGCGGTACCATCCTGTACAAACGAAACCACGACATGACCCTCTTGCGATGCGTAGATGCCAAAGAGGCGAACTACATGATTAAGGAAATCCACGGGGGTTCATTTGGGACACATGCCAATGGGCATGCTATGGACAGGAAGATCCTTAGAGCAGGGTATTACTGGCTCACTATGGAAAGCGATTGCTGCGCCCATGTAAGGAAATGCCATAAATGTCAAGCGTACGCGGACAATGTCAATGTTCCGCCACATCCTCTGAATGTCATGTCCGCCCCTTGGCCTTTTTCCATGTGGGGGATAGATGTCATTGGAGCCATCGAACCCAAAGCTTCGAACGGTCATCGCTTCATTCTCGTGGTGATAGATTATTTCACCAAATGGGTCAAAGCGGCTTCTTATACCAATGTCACTAGGAGTGTGGTGGTCAGATTCATAAAGAAGGAACTGATTTGTCGATACGGACTCCCTAGGAAGATCATTACTGACAATGGCACCAATCTGAACAACAAAATGATGCAGGAAGTGTGCGGGGATTTCATGATCCAGCATCATAACTCCACCCCCTATCGGCCAAAGATGAACGGGGCTGTGGAGGCTGCAAATAAAAATATTAAGAAGATTATTTAGAAGATGACGGTGTCATACAAAGATTGGCATGAGATGTTTCCTTTTGCCCTGCATGGATATCGAACCTCGGTACGAACTTCTACTGGGGCAACGCCATATTCCTTGGTTTATGGGATGGAAGTGGTACTCCCATTTGAGGTAGAGGTCCCTTCCCAGAAGATATTAGCGGAATCGGGCCTAGAAGAATCAGAGTGGGCTCAAACACGCTACGACCAGCTCAACCTTATTGAAGGTAAGCGTTTGACAACCATGAGCCATGGGCGCCTGTATCAACAAAGGATAAAGAACACGTTCGACAAGAAGGTACGCCCGCGCAAATTCAATCAGGGGGACCTTGTCCTAAAAAAGATATCCCACGCTGTTAAAGATATTCGAGGGAAGTGGGCCCCAAATTACGAAGGGCCTTTCGTTGTGAAGAGGGTTTTTTCTGGGGGGGCTCTGGTGCTCACCAACATGGATAGCAAGGAGCTATCCTCGCCCGTGAACTCCGATGTCATTAAGCGATATTACGCTTGAAATCTGGGGCAATTGAGGAAACCACTACATGTTCATTTTTTTGTGTTTTTTTCTTGGTTTCCTCCAGGGATTCATGTCCGCTGTAATTGTCTCGTCACAGTTCTTTAAAAGAAGAGAACATAGGTCTGAGGCTTCAGTCCTCACTTTGGTTTTAAACCATGTGCAGTTTGTAATAACCTGAGCCCTTTCGCTCAGTTCATGGGGTGCCCCAAGTGCTTAATTAAAACTGAACCTAACCAGCTTTCACTAAGAAGATTATTGCATTTGAAAACATTCATGCATACGCATACGCATGCATATTTTGGATAACAGGGGTAGAATCATCTTAGACAACGGTCAGAGGTCAAGACAAGGTCAAAGGCAAAAACCAATCAAGGTAAGACGACGACGCGGTCATGATTTGCCACGCCTTGTTGTTTCCTACTTTCAGGTACTTATGGACGGATGCAAAGAGAGGCTAGGGTCACGACCAATAGGTCGTCATCCTTTGCCTAGCCCGGGACAAGCGGAAAACGCCGCTGCAAGGCAGTCTAGTATCCTTTAAATTCACAGTAATTATTACTGTTGTTTGTTTAAAATAAATAATGGATGCCTAATCTACCTTGGGTGGGTTCGAGTAAGCGAACACCGACCCGTAGAGGGCCATACTTACGTCTCCCCTAAAAAAAGTGTAGGTTAGCTCGCCTGGGCGAGCACCCCTCCACCTGCAAATATAAAAAAATGAGGGAGGGGGAGTTTTCTGCACCCCAAAAACTCCCCCCCCCCCCCCCTCATTCAAAAGCAAGACCCACAGATTTCACGAGTTTGCAGCCCTAGGATCACCATGTTTTGCGTTTTTTGATTCCGTTTTGCGCTATTATTCATCTCCAACAAGTAAGTACCTCATTCTTGGGCTCTCTAGCTTTCCATTGATGTATTTTGGTGCTCTAGATTGCATGTGTTTACTCAAAAATGTGAGGGAGTTATCCTCAAATTGTTGCTTGTTTTTGTTGAATTGAGGGGTTGTAAGGGATGGCCTTAGGCCTAGGGTGTATTCTGAAGTAATGGGGCATGCCACATTGCCCCCATTCTCTTGATATTCATGCCTAAACATGCGCCCACCAAGTGCTCGGTGAAATGCCTCAAAGACATATGAGCATGGTTTTGTGAGCTTTGGACTATGGGGCTGATTTATATGTATAGGGACAGCATGAAGGATTTAAAATAAGTGCCCGAATGCGATTCTAGGCTTAGGAACCCAAGCTTTTAATTTCAATACAAGGAAGCATGACTTACGCCTAGGAATCTAAGTTTTGGTTTTGAATGTAAAAAGGCATGAATATTAGGACATGTTTGAGAGGTTTTTATTAGAATTTAAATTTGGCTGCCCCATGAGGAATACCTTGCACCTAGGTAGCATGGAAAATACCTTTCAACGGTATGTATATATGTGAATATATATAGCATGGAAATGCCTTGCAAAGTGTGTGAATATATGTCATAAAAATACCTTGCAAAGTGTGAATGTATAGCAAATAATGCATTTCAAAAATCTGTATATGTAGGATAGGTAGCATAAAAATGCCTTTCAAAATAGGTATATTTGTGGTTAGGTAGCATAAGGAGCCTTTCAAAAAATGTACCCATGTCAAAAATGGCACGAGAATGCTTCCCGAATGAATATATGATGTGGAATTGTCTTTCAAGTGTAGATAGATGACATGAAAGTTCCTTCTCAAATAAATGCAAGTGTGTGCATGACATGAGTTTGGCTCTCCAATGTGCATATATAAGCAAATATGAAACAACAAAAATGTATATGTTAATAAAATACTATAAATGTGCGTAGGTAGTTTGTGGTAGCAGAATACTTAGGATATGGACATGTGTAATTTTGACATAATACCTTGAGCATGCATATGTGTATTCTTTTCAAAAAATATATATATGTGTGTGGTAACTAGAATGTTTTGAATATCATTGTATGTTGATATAAATAGTAGGATATTTTACGCATATGCACGTTCATAAATGTTTTACATTAAGGAAATGTGTGCACAAGTTTGCTCTAAATCGGAAAGATTAGCATGCCGTTTTTGCTTTAAAATAAGCGTTTTTCTTGTAAACTAACTTTCTAAATGTTTGTCCTCGCAGGAAATGGCTCCGAGAAAGCTTTCTGCAAAGAGATCTAGGAAGGACGCCGTGGCTGAAGGGACAAGTGCCGCTCCCGAGTTTGACAGCCATCGTTTCAGGAGAGCTGAGGACCAGCAGCATTTTGAGGCCATCAAAGGATGGTCGTTTCACCGAGAGATACGCGTCCAGCTCAGGGACGATGAGTAAACAGATTTTCAGGAAGAAATAGCTCACCAACGTTGGAAGTCGCTGGTCACTCCCATGGCTAAGTTTGACCCGGATATAGTTCTAGAGTTTTACGCTAATGCTTGGCCCACGGAGGAGGGCGTGTGGGACATGCAGTCATGGGTAAGGGGCCAGTGGATTCCTTTTGATGCAGACGCCCTCAGCCAGTTCCTGGGTGACCCGCTAGTGTTAGAGGAGGGCCAGGAGTGCGAGTTTAGCCAGAGAAGGAATCGGGCCGATGGATTTGACGAGGAGGCCATTGCCCAGCTGTTATGCATACCGGGTCAGGATTTTGCCCGGACCGCTACCGGGAGACGGGTGCGGATCATGCGCACCAGCATGACTACCTTGACCCAGACGTGGATGACGTTGCTGCTCAGCAACATCCTGCCCAGCGATCATAACTCCAACCTCCCTCTGTCGAAGTGTCAGCTGGTGTATGCCATCCTAACACGGATGAGCGTCCATGTGGCTCAGTTGATTGCTGACGCCATTTATTTATTTGCAGGTATGCCACCTACCAGGCACCCTCTAGACCCAGATAAGTCTAACAGGGCCCTGGGATTTCCAGCGTTGATCATGGGTCTCTGCCAGTCATTCGGGGTTCCTATCACACTTAGTAAGGTGATTCGACCACCGATCACCCGGGCCTTCATTGAGAAGTATTGCTTGCCTAGACAGGCGCATGGTGATGCACCACAGGCCACAGACGCGCCACCACCACCTCATCAGGTTGACCCAGCTGGGTCATTTGACATGGAGCGGTATTTACGACATTTGGTTCGCCAGCAGGCGACCAACCACAGGGGGCAGGTGCAGACCCATGAGTGTCTCTACCAGCTCAGCCTTAGTCTGCAAAGCCAGGGTTTCGATCCTTTTGCGTGCCCTACTCCAGATCAGTTCAGGGCAGAGGTCGCATGGCCCGAAGATTGGCCTGAGGCTCAAGCAGGGGAGGCGCCCGCAGAGGCTCCCGACGACATGGAGGAGGCCCGCATGGATGAGGAGATGACAAATTTACTCGATTTCTTGGGAGGGAGCGGAGCCACATGACCAAGGGATCCCCAGATTCATATTCTCTTTTATGTTTCCTCTTTTATCTGTTACATATCATTTTATTTTTATAACTTGAGGGACTAACGTTTGTTTTGTTTTTCGATTATCTTTTGTTTTGTGCATACATTTTGTTTGGACTGTTGCATTAGTGCTTACTTCGTTATTGTCGATAATGTTTGTTGAAATTCCGAAACCTTGTAGAGTTTTCCTTTGTGAACAAATGTCGTGTCTATATATAAAGAAAAGAAAAAAAGAGTTTTTTATATATATAAAAAGTGTATGAAAAGATTTTGTGTGCGTGTAAATAATGTGCGAAAAGAAATTCTTGTGTGTGAGCAACGAGTGTATATAAAGAAATTTTTGTATAAACCACGAGTGTATGTTGAAAAAACAAAAAAGAAATATTTGAACAGGAATAGAGTTTGTATATAGACCGTGTTGATATAAAGAGAAAGAGTTTTAATGCGTGTGTATACAGAAAAAGTTCGTCATGTATAGGAATGTAGGTGTACAAAGAAGCTTTCTCATAGATGGCGATGGATGTATAGTTTTTGCGAACATAAAAAAATGAAACAAAAAAGAAAAAAAAAGAAAGACCTCGGAGGTCGGCATGTTATGATCGTAGGAAGCATAAATTATTCATAGAGAGCAAACATATCTTTTGGAAACAAGGGACTGACGCTAAGAGTTTATTTTCCAGAATAACCGAGATGAGAACGGATGGATTCGTTGAACCAATGAAAGAACATAATTTGGAAATATTGGGTCTACTTGTGTAAATCCCAAGCCTTAGTATCACAATGCCATAAACTGGATGCTTGAGTACCCACCTAGCTGTAGCCATGACTAATTTTGCACGTTGTTCCCAAATCATCATTGTACGCATACCTCGTGGAAATAATATGGAAATTCAACCCGGGACCGACACCCTGACACACGATGATGCAAGCTCCATTGGAGCTTGTAGGCCTAGGATCTTCTTCATCAATGGATTCCTTTGCTTCTTGGAAGATAAATGGCAGCGGAATGGAGAAGGAAGAGAGAGAGGAGACGCCACTTCAAGGAGAAGATAAGTCTAGAAGAAGCTCACCACCATAGGAGGCCATGGATAAGAGCTTGGAGGAAGAAGGAGATGAATGAAGGGAGGGGGAGAGAAGAGCACGAAATTTTGTGCTCAAAAAGAGCTCTGAAATCTGAAGTTAATATTCAAATGATCAAAGTTGAAAAAAATACACACACATCACCTCTATTTATAACCTAAGTGTCACACAAAATTGGAGGGAAATTCAAATTTCACTTGAATTTGAAATTGAATTTGTGGAGCCAAACTTTGGAGCCAAAATTTCACTAATTATGATTAGTAAATTTTAGTTATGGTTCAGCCCACTAATCCAAGATCAATTACAAGATTCTCCACTAAGTGTGCTTAGGTGTCATGAGGCATGAAAAGCATGAAGGACATGCACAAAGTGTGACTATATGATGTGGCAATGGGGTGTAGTAAGCAAATGCTCACCTCCCCCTCTAAAATTTAATTGGATTGGGCTTCTACCAATTCAATTAAATTTATTTCCAACCACACACATCAAATATCCACTTAGTGCATGTGAAATTACAAAACTACCCCTAATACAAAAACTAGTCTAGGTGCCCAAAAATACAAGGGCTGAAAAATCCTATATTTCTAGGGTACCCTACCTACAATATGGAGCCCTATATACAAGGACCAAATATAATGACATCCTAGTCTAATATGTACAAAGATAATTGGACCCAACCTTGGCCCATGGGCTCAGAAATCTACCCTAAGGTTCATGAGAACCCTAGGGCCTTCTTCAGCAGCTCTAGCCCAATCTTCTTGGAGCCTCTTGCTCATGGTTCTAGTGATTGGTCCCTTCCTAGGGAGGATTGCATCATCCCCTTCCCCTTGAAGAGGATTTGACCTCAAATCTGTTAGTTCCTCCTCCTCAATATCAGCTCCACCTGCAAAAGGAGTTAAATCAGAAATGTTAAAAGTGGTGCTGACTCCATACTCTTCTGGGAGGTCCAACCTATAGGCATTGTTATTGATCCTCTCCAAAACCTGAAAAGGTCCATCCCCTCTAGGGCTAAGCTTGGATTTCCTTTTAGTAGGGAATCTATCCTTCCTAAGATGGAGCCAAACCCAGTCACCCTCATTAAGAACTAGCTCTTTTCTTCCTCTATTGCCTTTAGTTGAATACACCTTTGTTTGATTCTCTATTTGGTTCTTAACCCTCTCATGCATCTTCTTTACAAATTCTGACCTAGATTCCCCTTCTTTATGTATAAAAGAAGTGTCCAGTGGGAGGGGAATGAGGTCTAACGGTGTTAGGGGATTGAACCCATAGACAACCTCAAAAGGGGACTGCTTGGTGGTTCTATGAACCCCCCTGTTGTAGGCAAATTCTACATGAGGAAGATACTCATCCCAAGACTTATGGTTGCCTTTCAGAAGAGCCCTTAAAAGGGTGGATAAAGACCTATTCACTACCTCTGTTTGCCCATCAGTTTGTGGATGACAAGTGGTAGAGAAAAGAAGTTTAGTTCCTAACTTAGCCCATAAGGTTTTCCAGAAGTGGCTAAGGAACTTAGCATCTCTATCTGACACAATGGTCCTAGGCAAACCATGGAGTCTCACAACTTCCCTGAAAAAGAGTTTTGAGATGTGGGAAGCATCATCCACCTTGTGGCATGGTATAAAGTGTGCCATCTTGCTAAACCTATCCACCACCACAAAGATAGAGTCTACACCTCTTTGGGTTCTAGGAAGCCCAAGGACAAAGTCCATACTAATGTCTACCCAAGGTGCAGATGGGATGGGTAAGGGTGTGTATAGCCCATGAGGCATCACCCTAGACTTGGCTTGTAAACAAGCCACACACCTAGTGCAATGCTTATGGACATCTTTCTTCATATGGGGCCAATAAAACTTTTCTTTGAGTAAGACAAGGGTCTTGTCTATCCCAAAGTGGCCCATGAGCCCACCCTCATGGCTCTCTTTCACAAGTAATTTCCTAATGGATCCTTGGGGTATGCAAAGCTTTCCCTCTTTGAACAAATACCCCTCAGCCAAATAGAATCCATCTTGGGCCTTTTTCCCACAACTCTCATAAATGGGAGAGAAATGTTCATCTAAAGCATACAAGTCCCTAATATTATCAAATCCTAAAATTTGAGCTCCTAGGGAGCAAAACAATGTGTGTCTCCTAGAGAGGGCATCAGCTACCACATTTGTTTTTCCCTTTTTGTATTTGATAACATATGGAAATTGCTCTAGGTACTCTACCCATTTTGCATGCCTCTTGTTTAACTTGCTTTGCCCTCTAATGTACTTAAGTGATTGATGATCACTATGAATGACAAATTCCTTGGAAACAAGGTAATGTTCCCAAGTTTGGAGGGCTCTTATTAAGGCATAAAGCTCTTTATCATAGGTGGGGTAGTTGAGGGTGGCACTATGAAGTTTTTCACTAGAATAAGCAATAGGGTGCCCACCTTGTAACAATACAGCTCCAACTCCCACTCCAGAGGCATCACATTCTAGCTCAAAAGTTTTAGAAAAGTCAGGAAGAGCTAGAACAGGTGCCTTAGTAAGCTTTTCTTTGAGCAAAGCAAAGGCTTGCTCTTGTTTTTCACCCCAGGTAAATGCCACATTCTTCTTCACCAGCTCATTGAGAGGTGATGCAATTGTAGAGAAATTAGGAATGAACCTTCTATAGAAGCTTGCTAACCCATGGAAGCTCCTAATATCTCCCACACTTTTTGGGGTGGGCCATTCTTGGATGGCCTTGATTTTCTCAGGGTCCACTTGGACCCCATTTCTACCAACTACAAAACCTAAGAAAACTATATTATCTACACAAAAGGTACACTTCTCTATATTTGCATAGAGGGTGTTTTTCCTAAGGACTGAAAGAACTTGTCTGAGATGTCCTAAGTGAAAATCTAGGCTCCTACTATACACTAAAATATCATCAAAATAAACAACTACAAATCTACCTATGAAATCCCTTAAGACATGATGCATAAGCCTCATAAAGGTGCTTGGTGCATTAGTGAGCCCAAAAGGCATCACTAGCCATTCATACAAACCAAACTTGGTCTTGAAAGCAGTTTTCCACTCATCACCCTTTTTCATCCTGATTTGGTGATAACCACTTTTAAGATCAATTTTTGAAAAGATATTGGCACCATGCAACTCATCAAGCAGATCATCAAGTCTAGGAATGGGGTGCCTATACTTTACAGTGATGTTGTTGATGGCCCTGCAATCTGTACACATTCTCCACGTACCATCCTTTTTGGGCACCAACAACACTGGCACAGCACATGGGCTTAGGCTCTCTTGGACCCAGCCCTTCTCCAACAATTCTTTAACCTGAGACTCTATCTCCTTAGTCTCCTGAGGGTTAGTCCTATAGGCTGGCCTATTAGGAAGGCTTGCTCCTGGGACTAAATCTATTTGGTGTTCTATTCCCCTTAAAGGAGGTAGCCCAGGGGGTATCTCTTTGGGAAATATATCACCAAATTCATGTAAGAGTTCTTGGACCTTTGGGGGTAAGGTCTCAAATGTAGGAATTGTGGCAGTGCTAAGGGATGTTTCCCTTGATAGGAGAAGGTAGAAAGATTGTTTAAGAAGGAGTGCTCTTTTAATATCACCTTTTGTTGCAAAATGATTTTCCTTCTTAACAATCTTCTTGGAGGAATCCTTTCCCTCTTTTTCCTTCCCCCTGGCCTTTGAAGACAAGACCTTACTATCCTTCTTTTTCTTTTGTTTTTCTAATTTTTCTTCCTCATCCCTCTTATCTTTCATAGTTAGTTGATCTTTGGCCACCTGTGAAGGTGTTTGAGGATGCAACACAAATTTAGTGCCAAGATGGGTGAGGCTAGTCTCATTAGTTAGGCCATTATAAATGATCTTCCTATCAAATTGCCATGGCCTTCCTAAAAGAATATGTCCTGCCTCCATGGGAACTATATCACAATTAACTTCATCCTTATATGTCCCAATGGAGAAAGGTACCTTCACTTGTTGGTTAACTATCATTTCCCCTTGCTCATTGAGCCATTGAAGTTTATAAGGTTTTGGGTGGGGAATGATAGTGAGGTTCAACTTGGAAACTAATCTTGTGCTACAACAATTGCAACAAGATCCACTATCCACAATGAGAGAACAAGTTTTATCTAAAATTTTGCATCTTGTATGAAAGATGTTCTCTCTTTGGGATTGAGATAGATCACAAGATTGACCTCCAAGGAGCCTTCTAACCATTAAGAGGTCACCTTCTTCATGAGGGTAGACTTCCTCACTAGACTCTTCACCCCTTACTTCATCTTCACTTCCACTAGAGGAAGGGCAAGAAGTAGTCTCCTCTTGACTACTATAAATGTCTTGACCCCTCATGATCATGGTTTTCTTTGTGGGGCATTGAGAGGCAATGTGACCTCTCCCAAGACATTTGAAGCATTTAATGTTGCTAGTCCTTTCTTGGGAACTAGTCTTAGGGGTGTATTTCTCTATGGTCTTACCCTTATCTTCCTTGGGTTTTGAAGGTGCAGCCCCTAAAATTCCATGGGCTTGGTCCTTCCTTGGATAAGAGTGAGAGCCATAAGATTTTGAAGAAGGCTTTCTTTTAAGTTGTTGCTCCACTCTTATACAAAGTTGGACTAGCTCATCTAGGTCCCTATATGGAAGGAGTTCAACCTTGTCCCTCACTTCCATATTGAGCCCACTAAGGAACCTAGCTATGCTTGTTCTTTCCTCCTCCCTAAGTCCAGCTCTTAAAAGGAGTAGTTCCATTTGTTGTCTATATTCTTCAACACTCATACTCCCTTGTCTAAGCCTTTGGAGCTTGTCCATAAGCTCCCTTTCATAGTAGGAGGGAATGTGCCTCTTCCTAAGGGCACTCTTAAGATCATTCCAATACTCTACTGGAGGATCCCCATGAATCCTACGTTCCCTAACAAGGGAATTCCACCAATAGAGGGCATACCCTTGAAAGCTAAGGGTAGCCAATGGAACTTTTCTCTCTTCGCTAATATGATGGCAAGCAAAGAGTTGTTCAACCTTCATTTCCCAATCTAAGTAGGCCTCAACATTATCTTTTCCGTGGAAATATGGGAGGCTAATGTTAACCTCTTGAGGCCTTCTATCCTTTTCTCTTCTTTGGGAGTGATGTTTAGTATGTGAACTATGACGCCCTCTATAATAGTCGCTAAGTTCTTCACTTAAACTCTTGCAAGAGTCATGACTACTATAGGAGGCATGTTTTTCTATTTTCATTTCTTTCATTATTTTTCTTCTTTCTTCCTCTCTTATTTTCTCTCTTTCATCTTGACTTATTTCTTTCATCATGTGGTATCAGAGCTTGGAGGAAGAAGGAGATGAATGAAGGGAGGGGGAGAGAAGAGCACGAAATTTTGTGCTCAAAAAGAGCTCTGAAATCTGAAGTTAATATTCAAATGATCAAAGTTGAAAAAAATACACACACATCACCTCTATTTATAACCTAAGTGTCACACAAAATTGGAGGGAAATTCAAATTTCACTTGAATTTGAAATTGAATTTGTGGAGCCAAACTTTGGAGCCAAAATTTCACTAATTATGATTAGTGAATTTTAGTTATGGTTCAGCCCACTAATCCAAGATCAATTACAAGATTCTCCACTAAGTGTGCTTAGGTGTCATGAGGCATGAAAAGCATGAAGGACATGCACAAAGTGTGACTATATGATGTGGCAATGGGGTGTAGGAAGCAAATGCTCACCTCCCCCTCTAAAATTTAATTGGATTGGGCTTCTACCAATTCAATTAAATTTATTTCCAACCACACACATCAAATATCCACTTAGTGCATGTGAAATTACAAAACTACCCCTAATACAAAAACTAGTCTAGGTGCCCAAAAATACAAGGGCTGAAAAATCCTATATTTCTAGGGTACCCTACCTACAATATGGAGCCCTATATACAAGGACCAAATATAATGACATCCTAGTCTAATATGTACAAAGATAATTGGACCCAACCTTGGCCCATGGGCTCAGAAATCTACCCTAAGGTTCATGAGAACCCTAGGGCCTTCTTCAGCAGCTCTAGCCCAATCTTCTTGGAGCCTCTTGCTCATGGTTCTAGTGATTGGTCCCTTCCTAGGGAGGATTGCATCACACGATTTGTCTTGCCCCAGATATCCAAATCGGGCTCGCACGATGAAAAGACCATGTTGAGACACAATCTTAAGCTACTTTGAACCTTGGCCCATGAAAAGAATCCTCATCCTTTCCCCCGGAGAAAAGGACAGCAGAATCTCCTCAAGGAAGAGCGAATAACGAATGCTAAAACCCGAATTCCTAATCAAAGATTGGAAAGGAAGAAATGAAAAGAAAGAAAAGAAAAGGAAAAGAAGGTTTCCCGATCGAAGATCAGAAGAAAGTAAAAAGAAAAAAAAAGGGAGATCGAAGAAAAAACAGAATAATTCCCGATCAATACAGGAAACCAGGAAAGAGAACAGAAGATTTTCTGACTAGATAAATTTTTTGCAGGGTAAATGACTGCCGGCAAAGGAAAACCCATTTTTGAAGTAGTTATTCCTTTGGGATTGCCATTCAAAGTCGCTCTCGACTGGCGATATCCCGCCCCACATGAACAAAGAGGAAAAGACCGACACACCCATCTTCCTCTCCAAAAACACTACCCTCGAGAAAATCCTATTGATCCGTGATCTTGCATGTGATCTTTTGGTTCGATAGGAAATCATGTGCAAAATAAAGTCATGGTGCAACTATGGTTTGGAATTAGGGTAAAACACTTACCTGTGTGAGTTTTTATACACTATGAGTAATTTTATTCCAAGTTTCAGTCTAACCCGACGTTTCCCCTGAATATTCATTTAAAAGCTAAATGTTGACATCCTGCCCTTCATTTTCGGTTACAAGGAAAATTACTTTTGGCATGAGTATATTGTTTCTCTAAAATGTGGTGCTCTTGTGAATGATTTATTTTTCCTTGCTAAAGAATGTTCACCTTTTAGGTGAAAGAACCCGGTGGACCATTCGGTCCAACCCTCAAATCTTATCCAGAGCCCCATGAATTGCTTGTCATTCATGCATCCTCCACCATCGAGTCTGGAGCTCCACGAATTCATTGCCTAGCGCTGTTCGTCTATCCTCCACCCTCAAATCTTATCCGGAGCCCCATGAATTGCTTGTCATTCATGCATCCTCCACCATCAAGTCTAGAGACCCACGAATTGATTGCTTAGCGCTGTTCGCCTATCCTCCACCCTTAAATTTTATCTGGAGCCCCATGAATTGCTTATCATTCATGCATCCTCCACCATCGAGTCTGGAGCCCCATGAATTAATTGCTTAGCGCTTTTCGTCTATCCTCCACCCTCAAATCTTATCCAGAGCCCCATGAATTACTTATCATTCATGCATCCTCCACCATCGAGTTGGAGCCCCACGAATTGATTGCCTAGCGCTGTTCGTCTATCCTCCACCCTCAAATCTTATCCGGAGCCCCATGATTTGCTTGTCATTCATGCATCCTCCACCATCGAGTCTGGAGCCCCACGAATTGATTGCTTAGCGTTGTTCACCTATCCTCCACCCTTAAATTTTATCCGGAGCCCCATGAATTGCTTATCATTCATGCATCCTCCACCATCGAGTCTGGAGCCCCATGAATTGATTGCTTAGCGCTGTTCTTCTATCCTCCACCCTCAAATCTTATCCAGAGCCCCATGAATTGCTTATCATTCATGCATCCTCCACCATCGAGTCGGAGCCCCACGAATTGATTGCCTAGCGCTGTTCGTCTATCCTCCACCCTTAAATTTTATTCGGAGCCCCATGAATTGCTTGTCATTCATGCATCCTCCACCATCGAGTCTGGAGCCCCACGAATTGATTGCTTAGCACTGTTCGTCTATCCTCCACCCTCAAATCTTATCTAGAGCCCCATGAATTGCTTGTCATTCATGCATCCTCCACCATCGAGTCCGAAGTCACATGAATTGATTGCCTAGCACTGTTCGTGTATCCTCCACCATCCTATTCGGAGCCCCATGAATTGATTGCCTAGCACTATTCATGTGTCCACCGTTATCTAGCACGGAGCCTCCGGTGACTGGAAAATATGATTTTTTGTTATTTTCCCGATCGATTCCTTTGCCAAACATGTGTATATGTCTATATTTTGTTATTGGTGTTTTTTGTTGTTTGTGTTTGTTTTGTGTTGTGCAGAGAAAGAAGAAGGAGAGACAGAAGTCGTCATAGACAAATCATGGAAAAGGGCGAAGACGGATGAAATCAGTGTTTTATCTCTGCTTTCCTCTTATCTCCGATAAAAGGTAAGTAAAGAGGGGCAATTGTCATACCCTAATTTCGTCCGGGGACTATTGTTTGATGGCATGCAACCTTTGGTTAACCACTTCGAGGTACTTGGTACCCTTTGTTGCACAATACGTGAAGCTCCAAGACATGTCGGAAATCAAAAGGAAGCATTGTTACGCAATCCATGAAATTCCGTAGCATGCCAGAAATCAAAAGGAAGTATTGTTACGCAATCCGTGAGTTTCCGTAACACTCCGAAAGCTAAAAAAAAGGAGTAATTACATGACCCGTAAGGTTCCGTAACCTTACAGAAAGAAAACAAGTATCGTTACGAAATTCGTAAAGTTTCGTAACGTTACGGAAAAAGAATCACCAAAAAAGCAAGAGGGGTGTATTTAGTAAAAAGGGGGTGCAAATAGCAACCAGACCCACTTGGGCCTTCCAGATTGTTCCTCCAGAAGGCGATTGCTTCTGGAGGAAGCAACCTAGCTCGCCTGGGCGAGCTGGGTGGCAAGCTCCTCCCCTATTTTCCTATAAATAGAGGGAGGAGTGAAGAAGAAAAGGGTTCAGCCCCCTTGGCATTTCATAATCACTTAAAATTGGTGAGGAAAATTGTTTCCGTGAAGAAAATCCAAGCCGAGGCGCTTCCATAACGTCTCTGTAACGTTTCCGTGGGTGATTTCACGAAGATTTTCAACCGTTCTTTGTCGTTCGTCATTCGTTCTTTGTCGTTCTTCGGTCTTCAACCGGTAAGTTCCCGAAATCGAACTTTTCAATTCATTCTATGTACCCTTGGTGGTCCCCACTTGTTTCGCGTGCTTTTATTTCCATTTCATTTACTTTCCGTACCCTCTTTTGGCGTGCTTCAGTCATTTACTTAAGTCATTTTCTCGCCTAATCAAAAAATAAAATAAATTTCCATCGATCATTTGATTTGTAATATCCGTTAATTTCTGTTAAAATGAAATCCGACCGTTCGGTCATGCCGTAACCACGTTGGAAACCAAAAAGAGGTAAAATAATAATATAATAATCAAAAAATATCTTTTAGTAAAATAAAGCAAAAAAATCAATCGGACGTTTCTCTTTGGGATTTCTCTTTCTTAATTGAATTGACTAATAACTAAAGTGAAACTAAGGCTAAAATCAACTCGCAAAGTCAAGCTCGTTCGCAAAAAATCACTAAAAAGGATTTTAAGGTTCGATACCTCAGTTTTTCTCACCAAGTAAAAATAGATCATTTTAAGGTCCAACGCCTTAAAAGGACCACCTTCCAAGTAAAAAGAATCGCTTGATTCACCCTTAACAAAGAACTACGTAGGTTTGATTTCCTCTTCGATGGAGGATACGTAGGAGCAAGAGCCCCGCTTTTGTCGACCTCAAAATAAAAAAAGAAATAAAAGGTTTAAATACATAATTTCACACAATCCTAATCTAAGGTTGTTGTCCTTTGGGACAAACGTGAGAGGTTCTAATACCTTCCTCAAACGTAAATACAACTCCCGAATCTGGAATATTCTTCATGACCGGTTTCCTTCGGTTTTTCCGACGTTTTCCACAAATAAACGTTGGTGGCGACTCCGCGCATTTTCCTCCTTTGGAAGATGCACCCGTGAGCCTCGCCTCGCTCGCCCACAAAAGGGTAGGTTGCGACACATGGCAGTGTGAAAAATGGCACGCAGCGTGTCAGCTCCGTGCCCCTATTCAAGGTACCTATATAGGAGGGAGCTAAAAAGGCTTTTAGTGATAATTCCCAAGGTGGTCATATCTCTCTTGATGGTCCCTAGAGGTATCATCCCCTTCGAAAAACATATTGCAGCAGTAGGGACTAGTAGCAACAATATGTTATCAAAGAGAAAAACTCTAGATCAGGGTTCACTGTAATCAAGCAAGTCGAAGACCTAGCATGATCACAGATTCACCTCCACTCCTTATGTTCCCACGAACCCGGGTATAGGGCCCTTTTTCAACTCACCGTGTGTGCAAATAGTGTTGGTGTTTGTGTGCATCAAATGAATAAATATTTACCTCATGCATACATTTTAAAACACACTAAAAGCATCAAAGAGTTATATACACAAGAACATAAGAAAAATAAAGGGAAACCAACAAAGGAGAAAGTCATGATAAAACATTGCACAAGATTAAATGGCCTAACTCTCTAAAAACAGTCCCCCGCGGAGTCGCCAACTATCGCAACCTACCCTTCGGCAGGAGGGCGACGTGTGACTCGCTGGTGCATCTTCCAAGAAAGGAATACACGCGGAGTCGCCACCAACGTTTATTTGAGGAAAACGTCGGAAAAACCAGAAAAGACGTGGTCTGCGAACTTTAAGTGAAAGGTTCGGGAGTTGCATTTACGCACGGAGAAGGTATTAGCACCCCACACGTCTGTCACAAGAGATGGCAGCCTTTAATAAAATGTGCAAATATGACTTCAATTTTATGTTATTTTCCCTTTTTACGTTCTTATGTCTTTTATGAACCTTTTATATTTTTTATCTTTTTGTGGTCGACGAGGGTGTTTCCCTTGCTCCTACGTATTCCTCAATTATGATAAGAAAATCAGACCTATGTAGTTCTTTGAGAACTAAGCGTTGGTTAAGTTGTTTTTATCCTTTTTTGCAAGATATATTTTGATTAAAAGGTCATTTAAGGCGTTGAACTATTCAACAATCTTTCAGTTCTTTTTGAAAGGAGATAAAACATTAAGGCATTGGACCATTAATGATCTCTTTTTTTTTTTTTTTGAAAGAGGTAGTAAAGCTACATGTTGACTTTAGGCCCTTTTTAGAAATCTACGTTTAACCAATAAAAGCGGAAAAGACCATTTCAAGGCGTTGGACCTTAAGAATGGCTTTTTTAGGTGATGACAAAAGCTTTATTTATGAATTGATTTTAGCCTTAGTTTCACTTTGGTTATTAGTCAATTCGATTAAGAAAGAAAAATCCCAAAGAAAAAAATCCGATTAGTTTTTTTTTATTTTACTAAAAGATATTTTTTTACTACTATATTATTATTTTGCCTCTTTTTGGTTTTAAACGTGGTTACGGCATGACCGAACGGTCGGATTTCATTTTAACAGAAATTAAAACATGTTACAATACGAATGATTGGTGAAAATTTATTTTATTTTTTATTAGGTGAGAAAATGACTTAAATAAATGACTAAAGCACGTCAAAAAGAGGTACGGAAAGTACATGAAATGAAAATAAAAGCACGCGAAACAAATGAGGACCACTAAGGGTACATAGAATGAATTGAAAAGTTTGATTTCGGGAACTTGCCGGTTGAAGACCGAAGAACGACGAAGAACCAACGAAGAACGGCGAAGAATGGTTGAAAATCTTCGCAAAATCACCCACAGAAACGTCACGGAAGCGCCTTGGCTTGGATTTTCTTCACGGAAACAATTTTTCTCACTAATTTTAACTGATTCTCAGATACCAGGAAGGTTGAACATTTTTGTTCTTCCCTCTTCCCCCTATTTATAGGAAAATGAGGGAGGAGCTTGCCACCCACCTCGCCTAGGTGAGCTCAGCTCGCCCAAGCGAGCTAGGTTGCTTCCTCTAGAAGGCATCGCCTTCTGGAAAACTTCCTGGAAGGCCCAAGTGGGCCTGGTTGCTATTTGCACCCCTTGTTTACTAAATAAACCCCCTCCCTTTTTTTGCTGATTCTTTTTCCGTAACGTTACGAAACTTTACGAATTACGTAACGATACTTGTTTTCTTTTTGTAATGTCACGAAACCTTACGGATTACGTAACCATCCCTTCTTTGGCTTCCGGAATGTTACGGAACTTTACGGATTGTGCATTAACACTTCCTTTTGACTTCCGGCATGTCACGGAACTTCACGGATTGTGCAACAATGCTTTCTTTTGACTTTCGGCATGTCAAACTTCGCGAATTTCCTAACGATGGGTGCCAAGTACCTCGAAGTGGTTAAACGAGGGTTGCATCCCAACAAACGGATGGTCCCCGAACGAAATTAGGGTATGACAACTGCCATTACACTCACATAAGCCATTTTGCTTTCTCGAAGTGACATTTGGTTTTTCGAAGATGCTCGCTTAGTGGCACCGTGCGCTTAGCCAAACTTTGAAATTCAAGTTTTTTTTTCAGCACACAGGCTTGGCTTAGCGCACGGGTAAGTCCGCTTAGCAAGGTCTGCAGATTAGAAAAGCTGGAACTCTTGCTAAGCCGGGATCTGGGCCAACTTAACTAAAATGATGCATCTTAAGTACAGAGGAGCATGCGCTTAGCTTATAAGGACTCACTTAGCGCTCATATTGCCACAAGGAATTTAGCTTGGCGACAATAGGTCGCGCTTAGCCAAGGATAAGCTGGCGCTTAGCGATCCGACTAAAGCTTAGCTGAATTCAGATCGAATTGAAGTTGGCTTAGCTCATCCTTGTCCAGCTTAGCGGACCAAATCAGCCTTAGATGCAAGGGTTGGTGGCTAAGCGCTTTAGACTCTCGGCTTAGCGCATGAACAAAGATGAGCTTAGCGTGAGGCTTGCACTTAGCGAAAGGACTGTTTTTCATTAAATGTTTTATAAGTTATTTTTCAGTCCCTTCCTCAACAAATTGAAACCCTTATATCTAACATTCAAGGATAAGCTGATATACTCCACTACACAAATTATAAAGCAAGTTCCACATGATATAATGCATGAAAAACAGAGATAACAGAAATTAAAATTGGATTGCCTCCCAGGAAGCGCTTCTTTAACGTCATTAACTTGACGCATAGCTTAATACCTTCAAGGTGGCACGAAAGTCACATAGAACACATCTTCCTTGAAGTTTCGCCTTTTAGCTAGAAAATCCATGAACTTCATATAGTCTCGAAGTACATTCCAAATCATTTCAAGAAATGTGTTAGTGATTAAAGAAAGAATGGCACTTAAGGTTTCCTCATGCTCTCCTTGCCTTTCTTTCTTGACAATCAGTTGACGAGGAAGGTTATTGATTTTGAGAATATTTTCTTATTGGTTTTCTACTGTTGAGTACTTCACCCCTTGTTGTTGTGCTTGTTCCTCATCTTTTTCTCTTGACTCATGCTCTTTTACAGGGCTTTCCTCTTGAGCTTCAACCTCTACAAAGTATTTTTCTTGTCTGGACATATATTGAGTCACTGCTTCTGCCAGCTCACCAACCTGGATTTCTACACTTTGGAGTGCTTGTTGAGTTGATTTAGTTTTTTCCTTGAATTGCATCAACAATTTATCCAGATTGGAACCTCTTTCTGCTTCATTTTGATAGTAAGGTTGTAACTCTGGTCTCCCTTGATAGTTTTCTATTGAGTAGCTCTTGCCAAAATGAATTTCATGATTTTTCATTGAATTTTGATTGGCTTTTGAGCTAGCATGGTATGCCCTGAATTCCTCAAACACACTTTCAAGATTAGGAGTTCTTTCTTCTTTATATTGATTGTAAGGACTTAAATCTTGTTCCCACCCTTGATCGTGTGCTGTCAAGATATTCATTTCACCACTTAAAAAGCTCTAAATATCATGGAACTAAATCATCTGCAGAAGATTTACTATACATAAAAAGCACTAACAAGAGCAGCAGTCACCAAGTCAAGAGGAAAACAAACATAAACAAAAACAAATATTCTCAAATAATAAAAGAATAAAGAATAGACACCTAAAAACGAACTAACTTCCCAAATAAAAAGAAGTTCCCCGGCAACGGTGCCAAAAACTTGTTCGCTTCCGGCAAGTGCACCAGATCGCACAAGTAGTATAAAACGGTAAGAACCGAGTATCGAACTCTCGGGGAACTTGTGTTATTTGGTAAGCTATTTCAGCAAATAGGTGTATGGTGTGTAAAGTTAAGTGTGAATATGAACAGGTGTATAAACTATCTGTGCAAAAAGAAAGAAAATCACGCGAGAGAAATGATATGTAAAAACAAGTAGAAAACACGTTGGCCTTCCTAATAAGTGCCTGATGCTAAAAAGATATTCTCCATCTAACAATGCTCATGTGTTCATATGGTGTCTCCTGAGATACTAAACCTCGATTCCTCATGATAGTTTAGCCTAATCTTGATCAAGCATCATCCGCAGATTCCTCTTGTAGGACTAAACTCAACCAGGAAGCATTAAGACACACATACACAACTAAATTATCACACCCTGATTCCCCGTGATAGTACGACAACTTAGCCCTATACTATCAAGGACTTTAGAGTCAGACCAGTTTCCACTGTTGAATGACCCTAACAAAGCATGCATCTACATGATCAAGGTAAAGGCATACTGGAGTAAGAAGCAGATAGCACAGAGAACACACAAAACATCATTAAATAGATAGAAATATATTTACATTAGGTACCTACAAGGAAGATCCAACAGAGGATTTAGCTTTCCATAACCAGGAAGCCTTCTTTACAACAAAGAGAAGAACAAGATGAAAGATTGCAAAAATACAAGTGGTGAGGATGTCTCCTTCACCTCTAGGATCTCACAATCACTCACAAACTCATCTCAAGCTCTCAAATCGGCTCCTGCTTCAAGCTCTAGTCTCTACAGATCTTCACACATCAAAATCTCTCAAAACTCTCTGGAACTTGGACCTTTCTCTCTCTAGAATCTCTAGACATGCAAAGCTCTGAATCCTAGTCCAAACTCTCCCTCTAAAATCTAATTTCACGCTTAAATAGGTGGCCTTGTTCGTGCTTGTGCGCTTAGTGCAATTATGGACTGCTTAGCGCATATTAGTGAATTTTGGCTTAGCGCGTGCCTTTCTCGCTTAGCGGATGGACTGAAGCGGTGTGCTTAGTGAGATGAAGCGATGCGCTTAGCGAACCTATACAGCTCATCTTCTTCCAGTGTCTTCCTCGCGCTTAGCCCATGAGTGTTGCACTTAGCGAACGCTCGCTAAGCCAGTAGATTGGCTTAGCGAGAAGGTGAAAAATAGCACTTTTCAAAGCTTGCCTAATTAACCTGAAATTGAGAGAAAATGATTATTAAACACACAAAATGGAAGTACTAAGTATTTATTACCTATATTTAACAGAAAATACTTATAACACTACAAAATAACCATAAATTGGAAGAGTTTGATACAATTTACACAAGTTTTATACACAAAAGTTAGTCATATTCACCAACTAACAGCTACATCTAGCTCTCCTTTTCTCACTAGTAAAGGGTTTCACTAGTCAAAACTTGATTACAAAACAAGTATTCTAACTTGCCACTCCTAGCTTTACAAGTATTCTTAACACCACTTTTGGTACCTTCTTAGACTCCCCCTGAATCTAAGAACCCAACTATTGTTTAACACTAAGTCACTCTTGGCTTTCACAAACAAATGTTTGAATGAATACAAGTATTCTTAACACTCAAGGAATGAATATATAGTTAGGCACAGATATAGAATAACTTTGCTTCTCAAAGGATAAACAAATGTAAATAGTGTATAATCATCTAGTAATTTTAGCAGAGTTTTTCTTCACATATTGATGTAAGCTCCATTGGAGCTTGTAGGCCTAGGATCATCTTCATCAATGGATTCCTTTGCTTCTTGGAAGATGAATTGCAGCGGAATGGAGAAGGAAGAGAGAGAGGAGACGCCACTTCAAGGAGAAGATGAGTCTAGAAGAAGCTCACCACCATAGGAGGCCATGGATAAGAGCTTGGAGGAAGAAGGAGATGAATGAAGGGAGAAGGAGAGAAGAGCACGAAATTTTGTGCTCTAAAAGAGCTCTGAAATCTGAAGTTAATATTCAAATGATCAAAGTTTTAAAAAATGCACACACATGACCTCTATTTATAGCCTAAGTGTCACACAAAATTGGAGGGAAATTCAAATTTCACTTGAATTTGAAATTGAATTTGTGGAGCCAAACTTTGGAGCCAAAATTTCACTAATTATGATTAGTGAATTTTAGTTATGGTTCAGCCCACATCAATTCCAAGATTCTCCACTAAGTGTGCTTAGGTGTCATGAGGCATGAAAAGCATGAAGGACATGCACAAAGTGTGACTATATGATGTGGCAATGGGGTGTAGTAAGAAAATGCTCACCTCCTCCTCTAAAATTTAATTGGATTGGGCTTCTACCAATTCAATTAAATTTATTTCCAACCACACACATCAATTATCCACTTAGTGCATGTGAAATTACAAAACTACCCCTAATACAAAAACTAGTATAGGTGCCCTAAAATACAAGGGCTGAAAAAATCCTATATTTCAAGGGTACCCTACCTACAATATGGAGCCCTAAATACAAGGACCAAATATAATGACATCCTAGTCTAATATGTACAAAGATAATTGGACCCAACCTTGGCCCATGGGCTCAGAAATCTACCCTGAGGTTCATGAGAACCCTAGGGCCTTCTTCAGCAATTCTAGCCCAATCTTCTTGGAGCCTCTTGCTCATGATTCTAGTGACTGGTCCATTCCTAGGGAGGATTGCATCATCCCCTTCCCCTTGAAGAGGATTTGACCTCAAATTTGTTAGTTCCTCCTCCTCAATATAAGCTCCACTTGCAAAAGGAATTAAATCAGAAATGTTAAAAGTGGTGCTGACTCCATTCTCTTCTGGGAGGTCCAACCTATAGGCATTGTTATTGATCCTCTCCAAAACCTGAAAAGGTCCATCCCCTCTAAGGCTAAGCTTGGATTTCCTTTTAGTAGGGAATCTATCCTTCCTAAGATGGTGCCAAACCCAGTCACCCTCATTAAGAACTAGCTTTTTTCTTCCTCTATTGCCTTTAGTTGAATACACCTTTGTTTGGTTCTCTATTTGGTTCTTAACCCTCTCATGCAACTTCTTTACAAATTCTGACCTAGATTCCCCTTCTTTATGTATAAAAGAAGTGTCCAGTGGGAGGGGAATGAGGTCTAACGGTGTTAGGGGATTGAACCCATAGACAACCTCAAAAAGGGACTGCTTGGTGGTTCTATGAACCCCCCTGTTGTAGGCAAATTCTACATGAGGAAGATACTCATCCCAAGACTTATAGTTGCCTTTCAGAAGAGCCCTTAAAAGGGTGGATAAAGACCTATTCACTACCTCTATTTGCCCATCAATTTGTGGATGACAAGTGGTAGAGAAAAGAAGTTTAGTTCCTAGCTTAGCCCATAAGGTTTTCCAGAAGTGGCTAAGGAACTTAGCATCTCTATCTGACACAATGGTCCTAGGCAAACCATGGAGTCTCACAACTTCCTTGAAAAAGAGTTTTGAGATGTGGGAAGCATCATCCACCTTGTGGCATGGTATAAAGTGTGCCATCTTGCAAAACCTATCCACCACTACAAAGATAGAGTCTACACCTCTTTGGGTTCTAGGAAGCCCAAGGACAAAGTCCATACCAATGTCTACCCAAGGTGCAGATGGGATGGGTAAGGGTGTCTATAGCCCATGAGGCATCACCCTAGACTTGGCTTGTAAACAAGCCACACACCTAGTGCAATGCTTATGGACATCTTTCTTCATATGGGGCCAATAAAACTTTTCTTTGAGTAAGACAAGGATCTTGTCTATCCCAAAGTGGCCCATGAGCCCACCCTCATGGCTCTCTTTGACAAGTAATTTCCTAATGGATCCTTGGGGTATGCAAAGCTTTCCCTCTTTGAACAAATACCCCTCAGCCAAATAGAATCCAACTTGGGCCTTTTTCCCACAACTCTCGTAAATGGGAGAGAAATGTTCATCTAAAGCATATAAGTCCCTAATATTATCAAATCCTAAAATTTGAGCTCCTAGGGAGCAAAACAATGTGTGTCTCCTAGAGAGGGCATCAGCTACCACATTTGTTTTTCCCTTTTTGAATTTGATAACATATGGAAATTGCTCCAGGTACTCTACCCATTTTGCATGCCTCTTGTTTAACTTGCTTTGCCCTCTAATGTACTTAAGTGATTGATGATCACTATGAATGACAAATTCCTTGGAAACAAGGTAATGTTCCCAAGTTTGGAGGGCTCTTATTAAGGCATAAAGCTCTTTATCATAGGTGGGGTAGTTGAGGGTGGCAATATGAAGTTTTTCACTAAAATAAGCAATAGGGTGTCCACCTTGTAACAATACAGCTCCAACTCCCACTCTAGAGGCATCACATTCTAGCTCAAGAGTTTTAGAAAAGTCAGAAAGAGCTAGAACAGGTGCCTTAGTAAGCTTTTCTTTGAGCAAAGCAAAGGCTTGCTCTTGTTTTTCACCCCAGGTAAATGCCACATTCTTCTTCACCAGCTCATTGAGAGGTGATGCAATTGTAGAGAAATTAGGAACGAACCTTCTATAGAAGCTTGCTAACCCATGGATGCTCCTAATATCTCCCACACTTTTTGGGGTAGGCCATTCTTGGATGGCCTTGATTTTCTCAGGGTCCACTTGGACCTTATTTTTACCAACTACAAAACCTAAGAAAACTATATTATCTACACAAAAGGTACACTTCTCTATATTTGCATAGAGGGTGTTTTTCCTAAGGATTGAAAGAACTTGCCTAAGATGTCCTAAGTGATCATCTAGGCTCCTACTGTACACTAAAATATCATCAAAATAAACAACTACAAATCTACCTATGAAATCCCTTAAGACATGATGCATAAGCCTCATAAAGGTGCTTGGTGCATTAGTGAGCCCAAAAGGCATCACTAACCATTCATACAAACCAAACTTAGTCTTGAAAGCGGTTTTCCACTCATCACCCTTTTTCATCCTGATTTAGTGATAACCACTTTTAAGATCAATTTTTTAAAAGATATTGGCACCATGCAACTCATCAAGCAAATCATCAAGTCTAGGAATGGGGTGCCTATACTATATCGTGATGTTGTTGATGGCCCTGCAATCTGTACACATTCTCCACGTACCATCCTTTTTGGGCACCAACAACACCGGCACAGCACATGGGCTTAGGCTCTCTTGGACCCAGCCCTTCTACAACAATTCTTTAACCTGAGACTCTATCTCCTTAGTCTCCTGAGGGTTAGTCCTATAGGCTGGCCTATTAGGAAGGCTTGCTCCTGGGACTAAATCTATTTGGTGTTCTATTCCCCTTAAAGGAGGTAACCCTGGGGGTATCTCTTTGGGAAATATATCACCAAATTCATGTAAGAGTTCTTGGACCTTTGGGGGTAAGGTCTCAAATGTAGGAATTGTGGCAATGCTAAGGGATGTTTCCCTTGACTGGAGTGCTCTTTTAATATCACCTTTTGTTGCAAAATGATTTTCCTTCTTAACAATCTTCTTGGAGGAATCCTTTTCCTCTTTTTCCTTCCCCTTGGCCTTTGAAAACAAGGTCTTACTATCCTTCTTTTTCTTTTGTTTTTCTAGTTTTTCTTCCTCATTCCTCTTATCTTTCATAGTTAGTTGATCTTTGGCCACCTGTGAAGGTGTTTGAGGATGCAACACAAATTTAGTGCCAAGATGGGTGAGGGTAATCTCATTAGTTAGGCCATTGTAAATGATCTTCCTATCAAATTGCCACGGCCTTCCTAAAAGAATATGTCCTGCCTCCATGGGAACTATATCACAATTAACTTCATCCTTATATGTCTCAATGGAGAAAGGTACCTTCACTTGTTGGTTAACTATCATTTCCCCTTGCTCATTGAGCCATTGAAGTTTATAAGGTTTTGGGTGGGGAATGATAGTGAGGTTCAACATGGAAACTAATCTTGTGCTACAACAATTGCAACAAGATCCACTATCCACAATGAGAGAACAAGTTTTATCTAAAATTTTGCATCTTGTAAGAAAGATGTTCTCTCTTTGGGATTGAGATAGATCACAAGATTGACCTCCAAGGAGCCTTCTAACCATTAAGAGGTCACCTTCTTCATGGGGGTAGACTTCCTCACTAGACTCTTCACCCCTTACTTCATCTTCACTTCCACTAGAGGAAGGGCAAGAAGTAGTCTCCTCTTGACTACTATAAATGTCTTGACCCCTCATGATCATGGTTTTCTTTGTGGGGCATTGAGAGGCAATGTGACCTCTCCCAAGAAATTTGAAGCATTTAATATTGCTAGTCCTTTCTTGGGAACTAGTCTTAGGGGTGTATTTCTCTATGGTCTTACCCTTATCTTCCTTAGGTTTTGAAGGTGCAGCCGCCAAAATTCCATGGGCTTGGTCCTTCCTTGGATAAGAGTGAGAGCCATAAGATTTTGAAGAAGGCTTTCTTTTAAGTTGTTGCTCCACTCTTATACAAAGTTGGACTAGCTCATCTAGGTCCCTATATGGAAGGAGTTCAACCTTGTCCCTCACTTCCATATTAAGTCCACTAAGGAACCTAGCTATGCTTGTTCTTTCCTCTTCCCTAAGTCCAGTTCTTAAAAGGAGTAGTTCCATTAGTTGTCTATATTCTTCAACACTCAAACTCCCTTGTCTAAGCCTTTGGAGCATGTTCATAAACTCCCTTTCATAGTAGGAGGGAATGTGCCTCTTCCTAAGGGCACTCGTAAGATCACTCCAATACTCTACTGGAGGATCCCCATGAATCCTTCGTTCCCTAACAAGGGAAGTCCACCAATAGAGGGCATACCCTTGAAAGCTAAGGGTAGCCAACGGAACTTTTCTCTCTTCTCTAATATGATGGCAAGCAAAGAGTTGTTCAACCTTCATTTCCCAATCTAAGTAAGCCTCAACATTATCTTTTCCATGGAAATATGGGAGGCTAATGTTAACCTCTTGAGGTCTTCTATCCTTTTCTCTTCTTGGGGAGTGATGTTTAGTATGTGAACTATGACGCCCTCTATAATAGTCGCTAAGTTCTTCACTTAAACTCTTGCAAGAGTCATGATTACTATAGGAGGCATGTTTTTCTCTTTTCATTTCTTTCATTATTTTTCTTCTTTCTTCCTCTCTTATTTTCTCTCTTTCATCTTGACTTATTTCTTCCACTCTTTTTTTACCTTTTTCTTTTCTCTCTTTTTTTTCTTTCCACAACTTAAGGGATTTCAACTCATCTAATATCTTATACAAGGGGTCCTTAGGAGTAGAACCCTCACCATTAACACTAGATGAAGAATGAAGACTCATGTTGGTTCCTAAGTTATGGTTCTTTCTTGTTGGGGGTTTGAAAAAAAGGTAAAAGAAACTATGGTTGAAACTAGCCAAAATAAACACTAAAAGAGGTGTGAAAGATAAGGTAAAAACTAATTGGTAAAAGGCAAGCTATCTAGGCGGTTTGACAATGGAGGGTAAAGGAAATAAGCTATGAAAGTAAGCAAGAAATTAAAGTGCAAGAAATGCAAACTAGGCGGATCCTAAGAGTGTTTGGATGACCTCATTTAAGGTTCCCAACAAAACACTCACTATCCTAAGGGAAATTTGCCTAAAATTATTACACACAAATGGAAGTAGGGTGACCTATTGGAGGCTCCCAACTTACTTCCAATGAAAGGCCTTTTTGTTACAAAATTTGAAAGCAAAACAAATTGCCAATTACAAAATTACAAAAAAAAAAGTCCTCAATTGTGGTGGCTATTCTCTCTTTAGTATTTCACTCAATTTGGAGTGCTTCTTAGTCCAATAACTCTTAAGGTGGTTGACCCCTTGCTTCTTCACTCAAATTCTTCAAGATATGGCACCAATCCTCCTTTCCAATTCCCTATATGGCAACTCACAAGCAAGGAAATAAAGAGACAAGCAATAACCAAAGACAAAAAAAAATGAAATGAAAGCTAAACCAATAGAGTTTTAACAAAACAAATTTCCAAGGATTATTCAACAATTAAAGCAATGAAAAGCACAAAAAAGCAAGCTAGGACTCAAAGAGAAACCTAGAATGGCTCTGGAGTATAGTAGAAAAACTCTAAAAAAAAAGACTCAAGAAACCTCTAGTTTTGGCACTTGTTTTCACAATAATTTTCAATTGAAATTTCAGAACTAGGATTGGTATAAAATAGGCACCAATTATAGAACAAATTTTGAGCCAAAACAACATGCACACTTTCCTTTCACTTTTTTTTCCTAGACACTGATTTTTCTGCCAACTTGTGCGATTTTTCTTATTTTTTCCTTTAATCCAAATCGCTTGGTTATTTTTTTATAATTTTGGTCCAGATGTCTAGAAAATTCAGTAAAACTTTCATCTCAAAAAAAGTAGTGAACAATTCCCAATAATATATACAAGTTCGTATGTTCAAGCTGCCAGCACCAACGATTTCAACCTAGAAATCAAGAGTAGTGTTTATGTTGCTTAAGGCTTGGATAGTTACAATTTGTGTTTTCTTATGCTCAATTATCTTGAATAACACAATTCAAGAGAGCTTAAGACTTATTTTGATTCACAAATCCAGCCACAACTCAGCACCACAACTCAACTTCATCATAGGCATCATGTAGGAAACTTAGAAAACAAAAAAAAGTTCAAGAACAAGACTACTTCTAGGAATTGATTTAGAACATGTTATGAACTAAATAACATGCATGAATTAGACTCAAAATTCAAAAGATAGGTTAAGAATGACAAGAATACATGAACAAATGTATCTAGAATTCAATCAACAAAATAAAATTCAACACAAACTTAGAACATAATGTGACAATTACTATGACTAAACATGACTCTAAGACAACATGGATTAAGTGATTTACACTTAGATTTTTGTGTTTTTTTTTAATCAATATTTTGGAAGAACATTTAGATCTAAGGTTCAGCACAAGAATATTATAAATTAAAAATGATAGAACCTAAAATCAACACAAAAACAAGATTCAAGAGTAGATCTACAAAATTTGAACCATAGAAATGCAAGAACAAGTGTAGATCTAAGATTTAATCGGTTTATTTTTTTTTGAATCTACTCTAAACAGCACCAAACCACAAGACAATGGAGGATATACATGGAGAATAAGATGAAGAACAAGGAATTTAAGAGAATTCACCGAACAAAAAGATAGAGGAAGCAAAAGAACATCACCTAGATGAAGATGCTCTGATACCACATGATGTAAGCTACATTGGAGCTTGTAGGCCTAGGATCTTCTTCGTCAATGGATTCCTTTGCTTCTTGGAAGATGAATGGCAGCGGAATGGAGAAGGAAGAGAGAGAGGAGACGCCACTTCAAGGAGAAGATGAGTCTAGAAGAAGCTCACCACCATAGGAGGCCATGGATAAGAGCTTGGAGGAAGAAGGAGATGAATGAAGGGAAAGGGAGAGAAGAGCACGAAATTTTGTGCTCTAAAAGAGCTCCGAAATCTAAAGTTAATATTCAAATGATCAAAGTTTTAAAAAATGCACACACATGACCTCTATTTATAGCCTAAGTGTCACACAAAATTGGAGGGAAATTCAAATTTCACTTGAATTTGAAATTGAATTTGTGGAGCCAAACTTTGGAGCCAAAATTTCACTAATTATGATTAGTGAATTTTAGTTATGGTTCAGCCCACATCAATTCCAAGATTCTCCACTAAGTGTGCTTAGGTGTCATGAGGCATGAAAAGCATGAAGGACATGCACAAAGTGTGACTATATGATGTGGCAATGGGGTGTAGTAAGCAAATGCTCACCTCCCCCTCTAAAATTTAATTGGATTGGGCTTCTACCAATTCAATTAAATTTGTTTCCAACCACACACATCAATTATCCACTTAGTGTATGTGAAATTACAAAACTACCCCTAATACAAAAACTAGTATAGGTGCCCTAAAATATAAGGGCTGAAAAAATCCTATATTCCTAGGGTACCCTACCTACAATATGGAGCCCTAAATACAAGGACCAAATATAATGACATCCTAGTCTAATATGTACAAAGATAATTGGACCCAACCTTGGCCCATGGGCTCAGAAATCTACCCTGAGGTTCATAAGAACCCTAGGGCCTTCTTCAGCAATTCTAGCCCAATCTTCTTGGAGCCTCTTTCTCATGGTTCTAGTGACTGGTCCCTTCCTAGGGAGGATTGCATCACATATTTTCTTGCACTTTTTTTTATCTTTTTATTTCAGTTGCTTCTTTGAGGGAGACAATTTTTTATAGAATGCAGACAAAGATCCGTTACAGGATCAACGTCAATATCTTGAAAGGACTATTGTTTCACACTAAAGAATAAGGCAACGTGTCAAGCTCTAAATGGAGAGGATTTATCCATAGTGTCGCAACCTACCCTTCGGCGGGAGGGCGACGCGTGACTCACGGGATGCGTGTTCCACGAAAGGAATACGCGCGGAGTCGCCACCAACGTTTATTTGAGGAAAACGTCGGAAAAGCTGGAAAAGACGTGATCTACGAACTTTTAAGTGAAAGGTTCGGGAGTTGTATTTACGCACGGGGAAGGTATTAGCACCCCACACGTCCGTCCCAAGGGACGGCAGCCTTTAATCAAATGTGCAAACATGACTTTGATTTTTAGTTCCTTTTTATGTCCTTATATCCTTTTTATATTTTTTCCTTTTTTGTGGTCAACAAGGGTGTTTCCCTTTGCTCCTACGTATTCCTCAATTTGCGATGAGGAAATCAGACCTACATAGTTCTTTTTTATCAAGTGATTCTTTTTTACTTAAGAGGTGATCATTTTAAGGCGTTGGACCTTGAAAATGATCCATTTTACTTAGTAAGAAATTGAAATGACAAACTTCAAAAACCTATTTTTGTGGACGAGCTAGACTAGGCGAGTTGATTTTAGCCTTAGTTTCACTTTAGTTATTAGTCAATTCGATTAAGAATGAGAAATCCCAAAGAGAAAACGTCCGATTGATTTTCCGCTTTGTTTTACTAAAAGATGTTTTTTTATTATTATATTATTATTTTACCTCTTTTTTTTTATTTCCAACGTGGTTACGGCACGACCGAACGGTCGGAATTCATTTTAACCGAAGTTAATGGATAATACAATTCAAACGTTCGGTGGAAATTTATTTTATTTTTAAGTTAAGCGAGAAATGACTTAAGTAAAATGGCTTAAGCACGTCAAAAGGGGGTACGGAAAGTAAATAAAATGGGAATAGAAATACACAAAACACAATGTGGACCACCATGGGTACATAGAATGAATCGAAAAGCTTGGTTCGAGGTACTTACCCGTTGAAGATCGAAGAACGATGAAGAACGAACGAAGAACGTCGAAGAACGGTTGAAACTTTTTGCGAAATTCTTCACGGAAAACGTTACGGAAACGTTTCGGAAGCGCCTCGGCTTAGATTTTCTTCACGGAAACAATTTTTCCAAGCAAATTCGAAAGAGAGAGAAGTGCCTAAGGGGCTGAACCCTTTTCTTCTTCACTTCCTCCCCTATTTATAGCAAAATAGGGGAGGTGGTTGCCGCCCAGCTCGTCCAGGCGAGCTCAGCTCGCCCAGGCGAGCCAGGTTGCTTCCTCCAGAAGCAACAGCCTTCTGGAGGAATCTTCTGGAGGGCCCAAGTGGGCCTGGGTGCTATTTGCACCCCCATTTTTACTAAGTACACCCCCCTTGCCCTTTTTTGGTGATTCTTTTTTCGTAAAGTTACGGAAACTTACGAATTTCGTAACGATACTTGTTTTCTTTCCGTAATGTTACGGAACCTTGCGGATTACATAATCATCCCCTTTTAAACTTACGGAATGTTATGGAACCTCATTTAATTATGCAACGATGCTTCCATTTGACTTCCGGTGTGTCACGGAATCATACGGATTGTGCATCAATATTTTTTTGGTTTTCCGGCATGTCCTGGAATTTCACAAATTGCCTAATGATGGGTGACAAGCACCTCACAAGGACCAAAGAAAAGTCACATGTCATCAAGCAAAGGTCTCCGGACGAAATTAGGGTATGACAGTTGCCCCTCTTTACTTGTCTTTTATTGGAGATAAAAGGAAAGTAAAGATAAGACATTAATTTCGTTCCTCTCGATCTGACGAGAGTCGCGGGTGACCATAAAATCTCCACATGCAAATGACTTGTTGTTCTCGGAATTTCACAAATCACCTAACGATGGGTGCCAAGCACCTCACAAGGACCAAAGAAAGGTCGCACGTCATCAAGCAAAGGTCCCCGGACGAAATTAGAGTATGACACTAATTTCGTTCCTCTCGGTTGACGAGAGTCGCGGGTGACCATAAAATTTCCGCATGCAAATGACTTGTTCCCGGAGGAACAAAAGGTGCAGAAGACTATGTCAGTCTCTGCATGCTATCAAGCGTTCTGTCTTACAGATAGCAAAAGAATGTTTATACGGATAACCACTCGGGTATTTCCGCCCGTCAGCATGACTCAAAAGTCAGTATGACAGATCTTGTAAGTGCGGAAGATGATGTAAATCTCCGCGTGTCAACGGGCTTGTCGGCCGTGATTGACGAAGGGTGCAGAATGACCACATTGGCCGCTGCTTGTCATCGGGCCCGCCGCCTCTGGATGACAAAAGGGTGTGGATAACCGTAAGGTATCTCCGCGTGTCATCGGGCCCGCCGCCTCTGGATGATACAAGGGTGCAGAATGACCAAATTTTGTCTCTGCGTGTCATCGGGCCCGCCGCCTCTGGATGACAAAAGGGTGCGGATAACCGTAAGGTATCTCCGCGTATCATCGGGCCCGCCGCCTCTGGATGACACAAGGGTGCAGAATGACCAAATTTTGTCTCTGCGTGTCATCGGGCCCGCCGCCTCTAGATGACACAAGGGTGCATGTCTCATGACCTCAGGGTCAGTATGACAAAGATTATGGGGCGGCCGACAAAAGCAAGGCTCTTGCTCCTACGTATCCTCCAATGAGGAACTCAGACCTACGTAGTTCTAGATAACTTGTGAGACTTGAAAAAGTCTCCACCGGAAGATGCTGACATCTCCGGAAAGGGCGCAGATGACCACATTGGCCTCTGCTCATCAATCACACTTGGGGTCACTGAATGACGAGGTGCGGATAACCGTAAGGTGTCTCCGCGGGCTACCAGCTCTTGGGTCATGGTAACAAAAAGCGGTGCGGTCGACAAAAGCGAGGCTCTTGCTCCTACGTATCCTCCAATGAGGAACTCAGACCTACGTAGTTCTGGATAACTTGTGAGACTTGAAAAAGTCTCGGTTTCTCCACTAAAATGCAAACATGCTTTAGCAAAGAGACAAATATTCCAACTGATTAGAGCAGCATATGCCTTTTTGAGTGAAAAACAATGCGTCTACCAGGGAAGGAGAGTCTGCTGATGAAACCCCCCCATAACCATAAATGAGATTTTGGATATTAGCATTTCGTTTCTAAATGACCATTTAGAGGAAACACTGGGTTCGACAAAAATAGAAGAAATCCACTCAAAGTGTATCAATCTCGCACAGGTAAGTGTTTCATCCTAATTCCGAACCATAGATATGTCATGACTTGACTTTGCAAATTATTTCCTATCAAATCAAAAATTACATGTGTGATCATGAATCAATAGGACTTCCCTTGGGAATGGGTTCTTTTGGTGGGTTTTTCGGCTTTTGCGTGTTTTTGGCCTTTTCCTTTTCTGTTTTGGTTTTGCGCGAGGCGAACAAGTCACCGACGCACAGGATTTTGGTTGGTAATCAAAGGGAGAAGACCACTTTTATGTCATGGTTTCCTTTTCTTTCTTTTGTTCATTTGGTGACAAGTCTGTATTGTTCAGAAATTGTCTGGTCCAAAGACCTTTCTGCATATTTCTTCTGTTTTCTTTCGATCCTTGATCAGGAGCTTTCTTTCCTTTTCTTTCTTCCTTTTTTACTTTCTCCCATTCTTTGATTGGGAATTTTCTTTCTTTTCTTTTTGCTTTCTCCCACTCTTTGATTGGGAATTTCCTTTCTTTTCTTTTTTTGCTTTCTCTTTGATTGGAAATTTTCCTTCTTTTCTTTTTTTGCTTCCGAGGGTAAGGATTGACATTCTCACCCTGGGTCAAGGTTTATGGTGAGTCAGGATTTTGGCTCAAGGTTTGTAGAATGGCTAGACATGATACATGTCAAGGTTTGGTTTGGCTCAAGGGTAAAAGGGATGCCCCACATTATTTCCATGACACAAATGCAAGAATGATGATTTGGAAATTTTATGCAAAACTGGTCATGCAGGCACCTATGTGGACACTCAAGTGTCAAATTTTTATGGTCATGTGATGCTAGGGCTCAGGATTCATTTCCTCTATTTTAGTCAACCCAATGTTTCCAAAGTATGTTCTTTTATCAATTTGTGCATTCATCAGAGTCCATTTTTGGCGTCCGGAAAAATTTTCACAACATTCACCCTTCAGGTGTACACACATTTTTTTCAAAAATTGGCTATGATCAGCGAATTTTTCTTCAAAGAAAAGTTGGAAGTCATCTCTTTTCAAAAGCATGTTGGCTTTTCAGCTAGACAACTTATTTTTCTTTTTTCTCTTTTTTCCTTTTTTTTATTTGTTTATTTCTTTTTCTTGTTTGTTTTTGTTTTTTTTTCCCTTTTTTTTTCATGAGGTATTTTGCTACCTAAACATGTGTATATTTTTGTGAGGTATTTTTGCTATATACATGTATATCCAAGGTATCTTTCTACCTAAACATACATATATATATATATATATATATTTTGTGAAGTGTGTTTTTGTTTACATACATGCATATCTAAGGTATCTTTCTACCTAAACATACATATATATATTTTGTGAAGTATTTTTTTGTTACATACATGCATATCTAAGGTATCTTTCTACCTAAACATACACATATATATATTTTGTGAAGTGTTTTTTTGTTTACATACATGCATATCTAAGGTATTTTCACTACCTAAACATACATATATATATTTTGTGAGGTATGACTACCTTCCGAGCTTGCGCTTGTTTAATTTAAATTCCCAGGATCATGAGCAACTAGGTGCGTCCTACTATAAAAAGTGATCAAATAACAAGCATAGATTCAAAAGGTACTAGGTTGCCTCCTAGTAGCGCTTCTTTAACGTCTTGAGCAGGACGCCTAATGATTTGTCGGTCATGGACCTAGTACTTTGCTTACCTTTGGCTTTGGACTTGGTCGCCTATTGGTCGGCCATGTGTCGTAGGCAACGCTCTAACCTTTTTATGGATGAGCTGAGGTGAACTTTAGAGGTGGTGGCGGTGTGTCTATTGCCCGCTACCGGCCATCCCAATGTTGCTGTGGTGTTTCGCCCTGCGCCTGCCTGGAGACGCAGTACTTCTTGATGAAAGCTCGATTAGTAGGGGGCTTGATGCCCTTGCTGGAGGTGACAGGTACTCCGTAGAACTGACAGAGACCCGTAATTAGAGCTTGACAACTCCAAGACCCTGTTGGACTTCTTCGGATCCACTAGGTGTCTTGCGGGCACGATCCCTGCAAACAATAGATGACATCAGAAATCAGTTGGGGGAGGTGCATACTTACCTATATCATGATGGCATGAGCTTGCTGGGGGGATGGGCACCCTATAGGGCCGACAGAGGCCCGTAACCAGAGCTGGAAACCCCAGGGCCCTGTTGGACTTTTCCGGGTCCACTGGGTGTCTTGTGGGTGCGATCCCTGCAAACAATAGATGGTATCAGAAATCAGTTGAACCATATGCATACTTACCCATGTCGGGACGACACAAACCAACTGATACTTTTGCAGGGGGAGATTGGCATTGCGGTCGCTGGGCAGAATGTTGCTAAGTAGCAATGTCATCTATATCTGTGTAAGAGTGGTCATGTTGGTGTGCATGGTCCGCACTCGTCTCTTTGCAGCGGCACGGGTGAAATCTTGCCCCGGTATGCATAGTAGCAGTGTGATAGCCTCCCTCTCTAGTTGTGCTCGCACAGTTGGCCCTCCTCCAATATCAGGGGGTGGCCCAGGAACCGTTAAAAGGAAACTACTGGTCCCTTAACCGGGAGTGCAAGTCTTGGTTAAGCATTTAAGGACAGAGGACCTTAAATTCTCTTAAGGTGCAGATGTGGAGCACACTGAAAATGAGGACACGTAGCCCTCTAAAGGTGAGGGCGTGCAGTCCTCTCAAGGTGACGGCGTGCAGCCCTTTGTTGGCGAGGACGTGTAGTCCTCTAAAGGTGAGGGCGTGTAGCCCTACGAAGGTGAGGACATGCAGTCCTCTGATGGTGAGGGCGTGTAGCCCTCTGAAGGTGAGGATGTGTGGTCCTCTAAAGGTGAAGGCGTGTAGCCCTCTAAAGGTGAGGGCGTGTAGCCCTCTGAAGGTGAGGACATGCAGTCCTCTGATGGCGAGGGCGTGTAGCCCTCTGAAGGTGAGGACGTGTGGTCCTCTAAAGGTGAAGGCGTGTAGCCCTCTGTTGGCGAGGACGTGTAATCCTCTCAAGGCGAGGACGTGTGGTCCTCTAAAGGTGAGGGCGTGTAGCCCTACGAAGGTGAGGACATGCAGTCCTTTGAAGGTGAGGACATGCAGTCCTCTGAAGGTGAGGACATGCAGTCCTCTGATGGCGAGGGCGTGTAGCCCTCTGAAGGTGAGGACGTGTGGTCCTCTAAAGGTGAGGGCGTGTAGCCCTACGAAGGTGAGGACATGCAGTCCTCTGAAGGTGAGGACATGCAGTCCTCTGAAGGTGAGGACATGCAGTCCTCTGAAGGTGAGGACATGCAGTCCTCTGATGGCGAGGGCGTGTAGCCCTCTGAAGGTGAGGACGTGTGGTCCTCTAAAGGTGAGGTTGTGTAGCCCTACGAAGGTGAGGACATGCAGTCCTTTGAGGTGAGGACATGCAGTCCTCTGAAGGTGAGGACATGCAGTCCTCTGATGGCGAGGGCGTGTAGCCCTCTGAAGGTGAGGACGTGTGGTCCTCTAAAGGTGAGGGCGTGTAGCCCTACGAAGGTGAGGACATGCAGTCCTCTGAAGGTGAGGACATGCAGTCCTCTGAAGGTGAGGACATGCAGTCCTCTGAAGGTGAGGACATGCAGTCCTCTGATGGCGAGGGCGTGTAGCCCTCTGAAGGTGAGGACGTGTGGTCCTCTAAAGGTGAGGTTGTGTAGCCCTACGAAGGTGAGGACATGCAGTCCTCTGAAGGTGAGGACATGCAGTCCTCTGAATGTGAGGACATGCAGTCCTCTGATGGCGAGGGCGTGTAGCCCTCTGAAGGTGAGGACGTGTGGTCCTCTAAAGGTGAGGGCGTGTAGCCCTACGAAGGTGAGGACATGCAGTCCTCTGAAGGTGAGGACATGCAGTCCTCTGAAGGTGAGGACATGCAGTCCTCTGATGGCGAGGGCGTGTAGCCCTCTGAAGGTGAGGACGTGTGGTCCTCTAAAGGTGAGGGCGTGTAGCCCTACGAAGGTGAGGACATGCAGTCCTCTGAAGGTGAGGACATGCAGTCCTCTGATGGCGAGGGCGTGTAGCCCTCTGAAGGTGAGGACGTGTGGTCCTCTAAAGGTGAGGGCGTGTAGCCCTACGAAGGTGAGTGTCATACCCTAATTTCGTCCGGGGACCTTTGCTCGATGACGTGCGACCATTCTTTGGTCCTTGTGAGGTGCTTGGCACCCATCATTAGGCAATTTGTGAAATTCCAGGACATGCCGAAAAAACCAAAAATATTGATGTACAATCCGTAAGTTTCCGTGACGCACCGGAAATCAAATGGAAGCATCGTTGCATAATTAAGTGAGGTTCCGTAACATTCCGTAAGTCAAAAAGGGGATGATTATGTAATCCGCAAGGTTCCGTAACATTACGGAAAGAAAACAAGTATCGTTACGAAATTCGTAAGTTTCCGTAACTTTACGAAAAAAGAATCACCAAAAAATAGCAGAGGGGGTGTACTTAGTAAAAATGGGGGTGCAAATAGCACCCAGGCCCATTTGGGCCCTCCAGAAGATTCCTCCAGAAGGCGGTTGCTTCTGGAGGAAGCAACCCTGCTCGCCTGGGCGAGCTGAGCTCGCCTGGGCGAGCTGGGCGGCAACCACCTCCCCTATTTTGCTATAAATAGGGGAGGAAAGCAAGAAGAAAAGGGTCCAGCCCCTTAGGCACTTCTCTCTCTTTCGAATTTGCTTGGAAAAATTGTTTCCGTGAAGAAAATCTAAGCCGAGGCGCTTCCGAAACGTTTCCGTAACGTTTTCCGTGAGGAATCTCGCAAAGGTTTCAACCGTTCTTCGACGTTCTTCATTCGTTCTTCGTCGTTCTTCGATCTTCAACGGGTAAGTACCTCGAACCAAGCTTTTCGATTCATTCTATGTACCCGTAGTGGTCCACATTGTGTTTCGTGCATTTTTATTCTCGTTTTGTTTACTTTTTATACCCCCTGTTGACGTGCTTAAGCCATTTTACTTAAGTCATTTCTCGCTTAACTTAAAAATAAAATAAATTTCCACCGAACGTTTGAATTATATTATCCGTTAACTTCGGTTAAAATAAATTCCGACCGTTCGGTCGTGCCGTAACCACGTTGGAAATCAAAAAGAGGTAGAAAATAATATAATAATCAAAAAGACATCTTTTAGTAAAATAAAGCGGAAAATCAATCGGACGTTTTCTCTTTGGGATTTCTCATTCTTAATCGAATTGATTAATAACTAAAGTGAAACTAAGGCTAAAATCAACTCGCCTAGTCAAGCTCGTCCACAAAAATAGGCTTTTGAAGTTTGTCATTTCAATTTCTCACTAAGTAAAATGGGTCATTTTTAAGGTCCAACACCTTAAAATGATCACCTCTTAAAGTAAAAAAGGAATCACTTGATAAGAAAGAACTACGTAGGTCTGAGTTCCTCATTGAGGATACGTAGGAGCAAAAGCCCCGCTTTTGTCGACCACCCCAAGAGATCGTTAATGGTCCAATGCCTTAACGTTTCTCTCCTTTCAAAAAATCGTTAATGGTCCAATGCCTTAACGTTTCTCTCCTTTCAAAAACAAGAGATCGTTAATGGTCCAACGCCTTAACGTTTCTCCCCTTTCAAAATCAAAAGACCGTTTAATGGTTCAACACCTTAAATGACCTTTTGTTCAATAAAAACATATTTTACAAAAAAAGACAAAAACAACTTAACCAAACACTTTGTTCTAAAAGAACTACGTAGGTCTGATTTTCTCATCCCAAATTGAGGAATACGTAGGAGCAAAGGGAAACACCCTTGTCGACCACAAAAAAGAAAAAATATAAAAAGGGTATAAAGGATACAAGAACATAAAAGGAACATAAAAATCAAAGTCATGTTTGCACATTCGATTAAAGGCTGCCGTCCCTTGGGACGGGCGTGTGGGGTGCTAATACCTTCCCCGTGCGTAAATACAACTCCCGAACCTTTCACTAAAAAGTTCGTAGATCGCGTCTTTTCCGGTTTTTCCGACGTTTTCCTCAAATAAACGTTGGTGGCGACTCCGCGCGTATTCCTTTCGTGGAACACGCATCCCGCGAGTCTCGCGTCGCCCTCCCGCCGAAGGGTAGGTTGCGACAGTTGGCGACTCCACTGGGGACTGTTTTTAGAGAGTTAGGCCATTTAATTTTGTGCAATGTTTTATCATGACTTACCTCTTTGTTGGTTTCCTTTCATTATGTTCTTGGGTATATAAATTCTTGTTGCTTTTAGTGCGTTTTAAATGTATGCATGAAGTAAATATTTATTCATTTGATGCACACAAACACCAGCACTATTTGCACACACTGTGAGTGAAAAAGGGCCCTATACCCGGGTTCATGGGAGCATAAGGAGTGGAGGTGAATCTGTGATCATGCTAGGTCTCCGACTTGCTTGATTACAGTGAACCCTCATCTAGAGCTTTTCTCTTTGAAAACTTATTGTTGCTAGTAGTCCCTACTGCTGCAGTATGTTCTTCGAAGGGGATGATACCTCTAGAAACCATCAAGAGAGATATGACTACCTTGGGGATTATTGCTAAAAGCCTAGTTAGTTCTCTCCCTTATAGGTCCCTTAAATAGGGGCACGGAGCAAACACGCTGCGTGCCATTTTTCACACTGCCATGCATAAGTATCATATACCCGTTTGCTTATGTTCAGTGAATATTATCATACTATGTACATCCCTGTATTGTACCTTTCGCATGTGCATCATGTGCGGGTTCCGTCTTAATCCCCTCTCTTGGGCAAACCGACGGAGTGTCCGTGTCACCTTCTTAAATACATACGTTGGGCACTTTGCTACCCCAAGACGTTGTATCTAAGAAGGAGACAATTTCCCGAGCTCCCGTATTCATAAATTGCATCCGTGTCATATGCATTCCTTCATGCATTCATCCATTCCACCCATGATAGATGTCGGAGTTTTGATTCGCACTAGATTTTATTTCACTTTAGTAAAACATGGGATCAAGTCAAAAGCCTTCGCTTAAAAAGAGGTTTTATCAAGTCAAAATCAAGAGCTTAGAGGTCACCAGTTTACGAAAGTTCGGGCAATTAATGGGTCAACTTCAACGGCAAGCCTTCCGCAAAGCCTATGGTAAGCATTTGGGACCTAGCTATGGTAGAAGTCTCCATGGAACCAATTGCCTCCCTCGCCCAGTATTATGATCAGCCGTTGAGGTGCTTCATCTTTGGGGACTTCCAGCTATCACCAATGGTGGAAGAATTTGAAGAGATCCTAGGATGTCCTCTAGGGGGAAGGAAACCATACTTCTTCTCAGGGTTTTACCCCTCATTGGCCAGAATTTCTAAAAAAAGTCCAAATCTCGGCGCAGGAATTAAACCGCCAAAGGCAAGTCGAAAATGGGGTGGTCGGAATACCAAGAAAATATTTGGAGGTAAAAGCAAGAATCTTGGCAGATAAAGGCAAGTGGACCCCATTCATAGATATTCTCGCACTGTTGATTTTCGAGGGAGTCCTCTTTCCGAATATGGAAGGGTTAGTGGACCTAGCAGCGATTGATGCTTTCCTCGCCTTTCATCATGGCAAGGAAAGCCCGATCGTCGCCATTTTGGCCATGTATGACACGTTCGTCCGGGGATGTGAAAAGAGCGGTGCAAGGATTGTTTGCTGTACTCCAGCTCTCTATGTGGGGCTGGTTTCACACCTTTTTCTCCAAGAAGGTAGGCCCGCCTATCCGCTACAAGGTTACCGCTCGTGCGTCGAAAAAGGAAAGGCGAATTGGGACCAACTCTTGGCTAGCATGGAGGGGCGTCTGTTAATTGGTTTCCTCGCTAGAAGGAAGGAAGAATCAGGATTCTATCTTCATGCGAAGGATGTCCAAATGTTCTCTTGATGGGAACAAGGGGTTGTATTAATTATAATCCCGTCCTCGCCATAAGACAGCTTGGCTACCCCATGAGAGAAGTGCCATCAGACGAAAGCATCACGCCTTTCATCGCACGAGGTTCCAGTGACCACAACGCTAGGGTACTCCAAGGAGTTCGCAAGGCATGGGATGCGGCGTGAAGAAAGGACAGAGAGCTTAGGGGAAGCAGTAATGGGATCATCGGCGGCTATCATAAGTGGCTGAGAGTCCGAACACAAGGATTGGATTGGCTCCCAAATCTAAAGATTGTGAGGGACGATGAGGTTAAAGCTTCAGAAGAAAGTGATGAGGTACAAGCCCTAAAGGCAAAGCTTGAAAGAGCCCGGGTAGTCAAAGAGAAGTTCAAGTCCATAGCCATCAAAGTCTGAAAAGAGTATGATGAACTAAGGGACGTCAATATGGCCACCGCTGAAGCCTTGGAACGAGAAACCAAGAAGGCCCGAAAGGAAGAACACGACCAAAGCAAAGTTTTGAGGGGCTTTATATGGCAGAAATAGTGAGCTCAAGCTCCGAAGAGGTGAAAGGAATCATCATGGGTCAAAGGCATGATCTTGAAGGACGAGCTAAAGGCTTGCCTTAGGTCGAAAAGAAATTTGTCCCAACAGTTAAAGCGAGACTGAAGGGAATATGTGGGCCATCATCGATGAGTGCAAAGAGAAGCTAAATCTAGCGGCGACTCACGAGCAAAGGCTAGAGGATGAGTACGCCAAGATATCAGCAGAAAGGGAAGCAAGGGAAAGGGTAATTGATTCGTTGCACCAAGAGGCAACAATGTGGATGGACCGATTTGCTCTGAACAGGAGTCAAGAACTTCCCCGATTGCTAGCCAAGGCCAAAGCAGTGGCGGACACCTACTCCGCCCTCGAGGAGATCCACGGACTTCTCAGCTATTGTCAGCATATGATAGACTTAAGGGACCATATGATTAGAAACCGCTAGGAAGTTTGTATTGTCGCTCAGATCTTGACTAGTTATAACTTTTTGTATAAGATGAGTTTATCCCACGTTTTTACTCCAAAAATCAGTGCGAATCAAGTCACTCCTGCATTTTATCTCTAGCATGCATTGTATGTTGGTCTCGTCCTTTGTCACGGGAAGCCGGAAGGTCCATATCACCTTCTTAATTGTACACATGGGGCACTGCGCCCCCAAATGCACAAGTAAGAAGAGATAATTTTCCGGGCTCTCGTGTCCGTAAAATGCATTCATATCATGCATCGCATAAGCATCTCTTCATAACATCATAATGAACATATCGTTCCTGCATTTGTCCGTTATCATATTCCAGCCTCACATTTTGCATAAGTCATGGCATCATCATGCATATGCGTTCAACAAACTTTTTGATCTACAAAATTGCATACCATTTGTTTTCATGTTTGTTCATCCTTGCGTTTTCCTCTACAAAACAAAAAACAAAAAAGGGAAGCGTGAAACTTCACACTACATTCTTAGTTGCATGTGTTAGGCACCATGAGCCAACCATGTTGGGATCATAAACCCATTTCTAAAAAAAAAAAAAAAAAAAAAAAAAAAAACACACAACAACAAAACAAAATAATTGAACATGGTACCTAATGCATGGTTAACTAGGAAATGGTGTTTCTTCGGGCATCTCAATTTCATAATTACATTTTCTGTGCACGGCTTAAAGTATGCCCGAGTCATTCATCCCTATGAGATGTTGTTGAAGTATTGGCGATCAGAATTGTCATTCCTTGGATTATAGGGTTGAACCAAGCTCATGCTTTTATAAAAAAGGTTCATCAAGTCAAGTTGAAATATGGAAGTAACCGTCTTGCAAAATTGGGGCAAAAGATGAATCGAGTCACATCACTGCTTCGTCTACTGCCAAACATATTTAGGATTGTTGATGTCCTTGTTACTTCCAGTTTCACCTTGACAAAGATGTCATGGACCATGTTGAAAATCTAAATTGATTCAACCCCATATCCTGCGTAAAAATTCGCAATCTTCAACTGTACATCATTCGCATACATCCATGCTTTTCATTGGTTGCATTGCTCATTGCATTCTTTCCTTGAAAAATAAAATAAAATGAACTTAATCATTGTTATAAAAAAAAAAAAAAAAAAAAACATGCTTTACGGCGTCCTCACCGAACTTGTGCTAGAGCTAGAGTAATGGGTGAAGTAGAGGAGATACAAGAGAAGATGAAGGCCGACATGGAGGCCATTAAAGAGAAAATGGCCACAATGATGGAGGCCATGATGAGTGTGAAGAAGATAATGGAAGCCAATGCGGTTGCAATTGCCGCTACCAGCGTTGTTGCTAAGGTGAACCTGATGTCCCCATCCGGCATCAACCAAATGAATCATCCAACCTCAGATATGGTAGGCAAAGATTTGGGAAGTACGGGCAGCCCCCATAATGTACAAATTCAAAACGAGCACGCCTTCCCGCCATATGGCTTGCCTCCCAACTATACACCACCCAACGTGGCGTACACTCTCAATGAAAATCTCAATAACTCCACTCCGATACTCATTGAGAGCCAACAACCCCAAACTGATCAGGCACATATCTCTCAAACCATGGGGGAGACACAAGAAATTCCCCACCACAATCTAGCTGACTTCGAGCCTTGGCTCGGATATGCCACTGAAGGGCAAGCAGTTGGTGGTATACCTTTTGAAAACACTTTGGAGGGCCCTCAGTTTCGCCCACAACCACAACCATTGCATTTTGCGGTGGGAAGAGCCCCTCCTGCTATGGCCGAAAAGGGAGAGGTGGATCATCTAAAGGAAAGGCTCAGGGCCATTGAAGGAGGTGAAGATTATGCCTTTGCTAACCTAGAAAAGTTGTTCCTAATACCCAAACATGGTCATTCCCAAGTTCAAGGTGCTGGACTTTGACAAGTACAAGGGGACTACTTGTCTCAAGAACCATCTAAAGATGTATTGTCAGAAGATGGGGGAATACGCAAAAGATGAGGAATTGCTGATACATTCCTTCCAAGAAAGTCTTACTGGGGTAGCTGTTACCTGGTACACTAACTTGGAACCTTCCTGAGTCCATTCTTGGAAGGACCTAATGGTTGCCTTTGTTAGGCAGTATCAGTACAATTTTGATATGGTTCTGAATAGGATGCAACTACAGAACATGTGCAAAAAGGGGGGACGGATCTTTCAAAGAACACGCCCAAAAGGTGGAGGGATCTGGCGGCCCAGGTGGTACCCCCAATGATGGAAAGGGAGACGATGATCGTGATGGTAGACAAATTATCGATACTCTACTATGAAAAGATGGTGGGCTACGCACCCTCAAAGCTTTGCGGATTTGGTCTTCGCCAGTGAAAGGATCGAAGTTGATCTGAAAAGAAGCAAATTAAATCATCCTGCTTGGACGAATGAGAAAACTGGGGCAAATAAAGAGGGTGAGGATGAGGGAGAAACCCATGTTGTGACTGCCATCCCTGTACGGCCAAGTTTCCCACCAACCCAACAATGTCATTACTCAGCCAATAACAAACCCCCTCCTTACCCCACCACCCAGTTATCCACAAAGGCCATCCCTAAATCTACCACAAAGTCTGTCTACTGCACTTCCAATGACGAACACCACCTTTAGCACAAACCAAAAAAAAAACACCAACCAAGAAATGAATTTTGCAGCGAAAAGCCTGTAGGATTCACCCCAAAATTCCGGTGTCATATGCTAACTTGCTCCCATATCTACTTGATAACGCAATGGTAGCCATAACCCCTGCTAGGTTCTCTCAAACCCCCATTTTTCTGAGGATATGACTCGAACGCAACATGTGCATATCGTGGGGGAGCCCTGGGGCATTCCATTGAGCACTGTATGACCCTCAGGCGTAAGGTGCAAGGTCTAATTGATGCGGGCTGGCTGAAATTTGAGGAGAATCGCGTGTAAATCCTGACATTGACAAGAGATGCCACACTTGGGGCAATTTTGAAAACTGTTGTTAGATGTCTCTAATGACTCACCAGGATTTTCAAGTGCAAGCCATTGGTCAGTTTGCTCAAGCGACCTGTGCTCCTGAGTGTTGACTTTCAAGACTGTTCAATCAGAGATTACTCGTCTTGCACGTTGGTGGGGGTGCCGTAAAAAAACGAGTAAAGTTCAAAACAAACAAGTTTCAAAATAAAATAAAATAAAAGTGTTCAAAAAGAAAAAAAAAACATTTGATTGACTGTGCTTTCAAGACGTTCATGTGACCTCATTTTATCATCCTGGAAAGTTTGTCTTTTTAGAGAGAAGTGAGTTATCAAGAATAGGATGTTGGACAAATGGCCTCAGTTACCTTGAGAAGAAGAGGGGATTGAATTAAGATACGAATATTATTCCCCAATTAAACTTTCACTCTCTCTTTTCGGATTAACAATGCACATAGGGACAACCCTTCCCTTGTGTTCAAGAATCCCCTACAACAAGAGACCCACGGTCTCTTAATCCCTTTTCAGAAAAAAGAGGAAGAGAAGAAGAAATCTCTCTTAAAAGGGATAGATTGTACAATGAAGACCAATCAAAATTCATTATTGAATATGCAAGTGGTTGACCAAGGAATCTTTCGAGAGGATAAAACTGTTTGGGCAATGAAAACTCTCTTTAAAACATTTGAATGGCCGTTCATAAAACATTTGAATAGATATGTCTCTTGAATGGCCGTTCATAAAACATTTGAATAGATATGTCTCTTGGAAATTATTTTCTGAAAATCCCCTCTGGTAATCAATTACAAGACTTATGTAATCGATTACAGGTTTTAAAAATTTGTATTAAAACATTTTCAACTACTGGTAATCAATTACCAGAGAGCAAATCTCAATTTGAAATGATAGAATTCTTTGGTCAAACCTTTTTATTGTTTCAATTTGGAAACTTCTTCCTAAAGATTCTAAGAGATCAAACTTGATCATATATCTTGACTTTCTTGGATTCTTGTCTTGAATAAAACTTAGAAGTACTTGATCCTTTAGCATCATCAAGACATCAAAACATCTTGCTTAAATCCATCAGCTGAAAAATCCTTCAACTATTTCTCGTCCTTGGAAAATTCTTTTTGCAAAAATCATTTGCTTCTTTCATTCTTCCTTACTACGAGGTTGTGAAAACAAGACAACAATTGGTACCTCTAAGCCCTACACTGGGGCAACGAAAGGCACCATGCAAAAACCTCAAGCGAACCTAGGGGCAGATTAGAAGTATTCACCCAATAGGTTCCCTCCTACAAGGTCATGACGAAAGGCAACGATTGATACCTCAAAGCCTTACACTGGGGCAATGAGGGGCACCGTGCATGAGCCTCAAGTGAACATAGGGGTCGATCAAAAGTTCACACCCGTCGATGTTTTTAAACAAGGAAAAAAGGGGGAGACAAGCCCTGGAATTTCAATAGATTGATCAAACATCAAACGACTCCATTGCCGTCACTCCAAAATGGTCAAGTGACTAAATCAAACAGAACACACACTCTGAGGGAGTTCCCGGAGAGATTTGCAAAAAAAGATAGGATGAGGTTGCATGAATTATCACCTCTTTCAAAAGGACAGTCAATCTGTGTTTTCCAAAAAAAATTATTAAATCAAAATCAAAATCACAAAATAGGGAAAGAATGTCATGAACATTGTACAACTTTCCATTACATTGCATTGTTTCAAAATGAAGTCTGCATTTACCAAATTTCACGACAAAGGTTGCATGCATCTGCATCCCTAAAAATCATGTTAACTGCATATATTTCCTACATCTAATATCCAAATCTTGTGGATTTGGGATGACCGGCTCTCTCGATGAGTCGATCTCTTGCTTTCTCATAAGGATGGACCCTCGGGTACTAGTACCCTGGTCTTCAGAGGACTACACGTCCTCGCCAACAGAGGGCTGCACGCCCTCACCTTAAGAGGACTGTGTGTCCTCACTTTCAGAGGACTGCATGTCCTCACCTTCAGAGGGCTACACGCCCTCGCCATCAGAGGACTGCGTGTCCTCACCTTCAGAGGGCTACACGCCCTCGCCATCAGAGGACTGCCTGTCCTCACCTTCAGAGGGCTACACGCCCTCGCCATCAGAGGACTGCATGTCCTCACCTTCAGAGGGTTACACGCCCTCGCCATCAGAGGACTGCATGTCCTCACCTTCGTAGGGCTACACGCCCTCACCTTTAGAGGACTACACGTCCTCGCCAACAGAGGACTACACGTCCTCGCCTTGAGAGGACTACACGTCCTCACCATCAGAGGGCTGCATGCCCTCACCTCCAGAGGACTACATGTCCTCGCCTTGAGAGGGCTACACGCCCTCACCTTGGGTACTAGTTACCCTCACCGTCAGAGGACTACACGTCCTCGCCTTGAGAGGTCTACACGTCCTCACCATCAGAGGGCTGCACGCCCTTACCTCCAGAGGACTACATGTCCTCGCCTTGAGAGGGCTACACGCCCTCACCTTGGGTACTAGTTACCCTCACCGTCAGAGGACTACACGTCCTCGCCTTGAGAGGACTACACGTCCTCACCACCAGAGGGCTGCACGCCCTCACCTCCAGAGGACTATAAGTCCTCGCCTTGAGAGGGCTACACGCCCTCACCTTGGGTACTAGTTACCTTCACCTTCAGAGGACTACACGTCCTCGCCTTCAAAGGGTCATGTACCTTCAACTTCAGAGGACTACACGTCCTCGCCGTCAAAGGGTCGTGTGCCTTCACCTTTAGAGGGCTACATGCCCTCACATTCAGAGGACTACACGTCCTCACCTTTAGAGGACTACACGAGGACTACATGTTCCCCATTTTCAAAGGGGGGCATGCCCTCACCTTTAGAGGATTGCACGTCCTCACCATCATAGGACTACACTCCCTCGCCTTTGAAAGGCGACACGTCCTGAACTTCAGAGGGCTACACGCCCTCGCCTTTAGAGGACTACGCGTCCTCATTTTCAGTGTGCTCCACATCCACACCTTAAGAGAATTTAAGGTCCTCTGTCCTTAAATGCTTAACCGAGACTTGCACTCCCGGTTAAGGGACCAGTAGTTTCCTTTTAACGGTTCCTGGGCCACCCCCTGATATTGGAGGAGGACCAACTGTGCGAGCACAACCAGAGAGGGAGGCTATCACACAGCTACTATGCATACCGGGGCAAGATTTCACCCGTGCCGCTGCAAAGAGACGAGTGCAGATCATGCGCACCAACATGACCACTCTTACACAGACATAGATGACATTGCTACTTAGCAACATTCTGCCCAGCGACCGCAATGCCAATCTCCCCTTGCAAAAGTATCAGTTGGTCTGTGTCGTCCCGACATGGGTAAGTATGCATATAGTTCAACTGATTTCTGATACCATCTATTGTTTGCAGGGATCGCACCCACAAGACACCCAGTGGACCCGGAAAAGTCCAACAGGGCCCTGGGGTTTTCAGCTCTGGTTACGGGCCTCTATCAGTCCTACAGGGTGCCCGTACCCCCCCGGCAAGGTCACGTCATCATAGGTAAGTATGCACATCGCTCAACTGATTTCTGATTTCATCTATTGTTTGCAGGGATCGCGCCTGCAAGACACCCAGTGGACCCGAAGAAGTCCAACAGGGTCTTGGAGTTGTCAAGCTCTAATTACGGGTCTCTGTCAGTTCTACAGTGTACCTGTCACCTCCAGCAAGGGCATCATGCCCCCTACTAATCGAGCTTTCATCAAGAAGTACTGCGCCCCCAGGCAGGCGCAGGGTGAAACACCACAGCAGCATTGGGATGGCCGGTAGCGGGCAATAGACACACCGCCACCACCTCTAGAGTTCACCTCAGCTCATCCGCAAAAAGGTTAGAGCATTGCCTACGACACATGGCCGACCAGCAGGCGACCAAGTCCAAAGCCAAAGGTAAGCAAAGTACTAGGTCCGTGACCTACAAGCCATCATGCGTCCAGCTCAAGACGTTAAAGAAGCGCTACTAGGAGGCAACCTAGTACCTTTTGAATCTATGCTTGTTATTTGATCACTTTTTATAGTAGGACGCACCTAGTTGCTCATGATCCTGGGGATTTAAATAAAACAAGCGCAAGCTCGAAAGGTAGTCATACCTCACAAAATATATATATGTATGTTTAGGTAGAAAGATACCTTAGATATGCATGTATGTAAACAAAAAAACACTTCACAAAATATATATATGTATGTTTAGGTAGAAAGATACCTTAGATATGCATGTATGTAAACAAAAAAATACTTCACAAAATACATATATGTATGTTTAGGTAGAGATATACCTTAGATGTGCGTGTATGTAAACAAAAAATACCTCGCAAAACATATATATGTATGTTTAGGTGGCAAGATACCTTGGATATGCATGTATATAGCAAAAATACCTCACAAAATATGCACATGTTTAGGTAGCAAAATACCTCATGAAAAAAAAAAAAAAAAAAAAAAAAGAAATGAACAAATGAAAAAAAGAGAAAAAAGAAAAATAAGTTGTCTAGCTGAAAAGCCAACATGCTTTTGAAAAGAGATGACTTCCAACTTTTCTTTGAAAAAATTCATTGATCATAACCTATTTTTGGAAAATGTGACTACACCTGAAGGGTGAATGCTGTGAAATTTCCCCGGACGCCCGAAATGGACTCGGATGAATGCACAAATTGATAAAAGAACATATTTTGGAAACATTGGGTTGATTAAAATAGAGGAAATGAATCCTGAGCCCTAGCATCACATGACCATAAAAATTTGACATTTGAGTGTCCGCATAGGTGCATGCATGACCAGTTTTGCATAAAATTTCCAAATCATCATTTTTGCATTTTGTGTCATGGAAATAATGTAAGGCAACCCTTTTATCCTTGAGCCAAACCAAACCCCGACATGTATCATGTCTAGCCATTCTACAAACCTTGAGCCAAAATCCTGACTCACCATAATCCTTACCCTCGGAAGCAAAAAGAAAGAGAAAGGAAATTCCCAATCAAAGAGTGGGAGAAAGCAAAAAGAAAGAGAAAGGAAATTCCCAATCAAAGAGTGGGAGAAAGCAAAAAGAAAGAGAAAGGAAATTCCCAATCAAAGAGTGGGAGAAAGCAAAAAGAAAAGAAAGGAAATTCCCAATCAAAGAATGGGAGAAAGCAAAAAGAAAAGAAAGGAAATTCCCAATCAAAGAGTGGGAGAAAGCAAAAAGAAAAGAAAGGAAATTCCCAATCAAAGAGTGGGAGAAAGCAAAAAGAAAAGAAAGAAGTTCCCAATCAAAGAATGGGAGAAAGAAAAAAAGGGGAGAAAAGAAGGAAAGAAAGCTCCTGATCAAGGATCGAAAGAAAACAGAAGAAATGTGCAGAGAGGTCTTTGGACCGGACAATATCTGAACAATACAGAATTGTCACCAAATGAACAAAAGAGGAAGGAAAGGAAACCACGACCTAAAATGGTCTTCTCCCTTTAATTACCAACCAAAATCCCGTGCGCTAGCGACCCTTTTTTCTCGCCCCGCACTAAAAAAAAAAAAAAAAAAAACAGAAAAAGGAAAAGCCAGGAAAATCAAAAGCCAAAAACACACAAAAGCCGAAAGAAGAAACCACCAAAAGAACACGTTCCCAAGGGAAGCCCTATTGATCCATGATCACGCATGTAATTTTTGGTTTGATAGGAAATAATTTGCAAAGTCAAGTCATGACATATCTATGGTTCGGAATTAGGATGAAACACTTACCTGTGCGAGATTGATACACTTTGAGTGGATTTCTTCTATTTTTGTCGAACCCAGCGTTTCCTCTAAATGGTCATTTAGAAACGAAATGCTAACATCCAAGATCTCATTTATGGTTATGGGAGATTTCATCAGCGGACTCTCCTTCCCCGGTAGGCGCATTGTTTTTTTACTCAAAAAAAGCATATGCTGCTCTAAATCAGTTGGAATATTTGTCTCTTTGCTAAAGCATGTTTGCATTTTAGTGGAGAAAACACCGAGACTTTTTCAAGTCTCACAAGTTATCCAGAACTACGTAGGTCTGAGTTCCTCATTGGAGGATACGTAGGAGCGAGAGCTTTGCTTTTGTCGGCCGCCCCATAATCTTTGTCATACTGACCCTGAGGTCATGTGACGCGCACCTTTTTGTCATCCAGAGGCGGCGGGCCCGATGACAAGCAGAGACCAAGTTTGGTCATTCTGCACCCATGATACGCGGAGATACCTTACGGTTATCCGCACCCTTTTGTCATCCAGAGGCGGCGGGCCCGATGACAAGCAGAGACCAAGTTTGGTCATTCTGCACCCATGATACGCGGAGATACCTTATGGTTATTCGCACCCTTTTGTCATCCAGAGGCGGCGGGCCCGATGACAAGCAGAGACCAAGTTTGGTCATTCTGCACCCATGATACGCGGAGATACCTTATGGTTATTCGCACCCTTTTGTCATCCAGAGGCGGCGGGCCTGATGACAAGCAGAGACCAAGTTTGGTCATTCTGCACCCATGATACGCGGAGATACCTTATGGTTATTCGCACCCTTTTGTCATCCAGAGGCGGCGGGCCCGATGACAAGCAGAGACCAAGTTTGGTCATTCTGCACCCATGATACGCGGAGATACCTTACGGTTATCCGCACCCTTTTGTCATCCAGAGGCGGCGGGCCCAATGACAAGCAGAGACCAAGTTTGGTCATTCTGCACCCATGATACGCGGAGATACCTTATGGTTATTCGCACCCATTCTTTTGCTATCTGTAAGACAGAACGCTTGATAGCATGCAGGGGCTGACACAGTCTTCTGCACCTTTTGTTCCTCCGGGAACAACAAAGTCATTTACATGCGGAAATTTCATGGTCGCCCGCGACTCTCGTCAACCGAGAGGAGCGAAATTAGTGTCATACACTGATTTTCGGGGACCTTTGCTTGATGACATGTGACCATTCTTTGGTCCTTGTGAGGTGCTTGGCACCCATCATTAGGCAATTTGTGAAATCCTAGGAACGACAAGTCACGGTCACCCGCGACTCTCGTCAACCGAGAGGAGCGAAATTAGTGTCATACACTGATTTTCGGGGACCTTTGCTTGATGACATGCGACCATTCTTTGGTCCTTGTGAGGTGCTTGGCACCCATCATTAGGCAATTTGTGAAATTCTGGGAACAACAAGTCATTTGCATGTGGAGATTTTATGGTCACCCGCGACTCTCGTCAAATCGAGAGGGACGAAATTAGTGTCTTATCTTTACTTTCCTTTTATCTCCAATAAAAGACAAGTAAAGAGGGGCAACTGTCATACCCTAATTTCGTCCGGGGACCTTTGCTCGATGACGTGTGACCATTCTTTGGTCCTTGTGAGGTGCTTGGCACCCATCATTAGGCAATTTGTGAAATTCCAGGACATGCCGAAAAAACCAAAAATATTGATGTACAATCCGTAAGTTTCCGTGACGCACCGGAAATCAAATGGAAGCATCGTTGCATAATTAAGTGAGGTTCCGTAACATTCCGTAAGTCAAAAAGGGGATGATTATGTAATCCGCAAGGTTCCGTAACATTACGGAAAGAAAACAAGTATCGTTACGAAATTCGTAAGTTTCCGTAACTTTACGAAAAAAGAATCACCAAAAAATAGCAGAGGGGTGTACTTAGTAAAAATGGGGGTGCAAATAGCACCCAGGCCCATTTGGGCCCTCCAGAAGATTCCTCCAGAAGGCGGTTGCTTCTGGAGGAAGCAACCCTGCTCGCCTGGGCGAGCTGAGCTCGCCTGGGCGAGCTGGGCGGCAACCACCTCCCCTATTTTGCTATAAATAGGGGAGTAAAGCAAGAAGAAAAGGGTCCAGCCCCTTAGGCACTTCTCTCTCTTTCGAATTTGCTTGGAAAAATTATTTCCGTGAAGAAAATCTAAGCCGAGGCGCTTCCGAAACGTTTCCGTAACGTTTTCCGTGAGGAATCTCGCAAAGGTTTCAACCGTTCTTCGACGTTCTTCATTCGTTCTTCGTCGTTCTTCGATCTTCAACGGGTAAGTACCTCGAACCAAGCTTTTCGATTCATTCTATGTACCCGTAGTGGTCCACATTGTGTTTCGTGCATTTTTATTCTCGTTTTGTTTACTTTTTATACCCCCTGTTGACATGCTTAAGCCATTTTACTTAAGTCATTTCTCGCTTAACTTAAAAATAAAATAAATTTCCACCGAACGTTTGAATTATATTATCCGTTAACTTCGGTTAAAATAAATTCCGACCGTTCGGTCGTGCCGTAACCACGTTGGAAATCAAAAAGAGGTAGAAAATAATATAATAATCAAAAAGACATCTTTTAGTAAAATAAAGCGGAAAATCAATCGGACGTTTTCTCTTTGGGATTTCTCATTCTTAATCGAATTGATTAATAACTAAAGTGAAACTAAGGCTAAAATCAACTCGCCTAGTCAAGCTCGTCCACAAAAATAGGCTTTTGAAGTTTGTCATTTCAATTTCTCACTAAGTAAAATGGGTCATTTTTAAGGTCCAACACCTTAAAATGATCACCTCTTAAAGTAAAAAAGGAATCACTTGATAAGAAAGAACTACGTAGGTCTGAGTTCCTCATTGAGGATACGTAGGAGCAAAAGCCCCGCTTTTGTCGACCACCCCAAGAGATCGTTAATGGTCCAATGCCTTAACGTTTCTCTCCTTTCAAAAAATCGTTAATGGTCCAATGCCTTAACGTTTCTCTCCTTTCAAAAACAAGAGATCGTTAATGGTCCAACGCCTTAACGTTTCTCCCCTTTCAAAATCAAAAGACCGTTTAATGGTTCAACACCTTAAATGACCTTTTGTTCAATAAAAACATATTTTACAAAAAAAGACAAAAACAACTTAACCAAACACTTTGTTCTAAAAGAACTACGTAGGTCTGATTTTCTCATCCCAAATTGAGGAATACGTAGGAGCAAAGGGAAACACCCTTGTCGACCACAAAAAAGAAAAAATATAAAAAGGGTATAAAGGATACAAGAACATAAAAGGAACATAAAAATCAAAGTCATGTTTGCACATTCGATTAAAGGCTGCCGTCCCTTGGGACGGGCGTGTGGGGTGCTAATACCTTCCCCGTGCGTAAATACAACTCCCGAACCTTTCACTAAAAAGTTCGTAGATCGCGTCTTTTCCGGTTTTTCCGACGTTTTCCTCAAATAAACGTTGGTGGCGACTCCGCGCGTATTCCTTTCGTGGAACACGCATCCCGCGAGTCTCGCGTCGCCCTCCCGCCGAAGGGTAGGTTGCGACAGTGAGGACATGCAGTCCTCTGAAGGCAAGCCAATAGGTACAAGTACCAAAGGACTTTAACCTTACAAGAAAGCAAGAGGTTGACTCTTTGAGAGGGCCTCTCATCTATTCACTTATTACCTAATATGAACATGATGATTTTTTGGGGATGCAAATGTATGCAACCTTCATCTTGAAATGCAGTAAATGCAGGCTTTGTATGCAATAATGCAATGTTATGGAAAATTGTACAATGTTCATGACATTCTTTCCCTATTTTGTGATTTTGATTTTGATTTGATTTTTTTTTTTTTTTTGGAAAACACAAATTGACTGTCCTTTTGAAAGAGGTGATAGTCCATGCAACCTTATCCTATCTTTTGCAAATCTCTCCAAGAACTCCCTCAGAGTGTGTGTTTTAGTCATTTGACCATTTTGGAGTGATGGCAATAGAGCTGTTTTTACGTTTAATCAATCTATTGAAATCCTAGGGTTTGTTCCCCCCTTTTTTGTTAAAAACATCGATGGGTGAGAACTTTTGATCGGCCCCTATGTTCACTTGAGGCTCATGCACGGTGCCCCTCATTGCCCCAGTGTAAGGCTTTGAGGTACCAATCGTTGTCTTTCGTCATGACCTTGTAGGAGGGAACCTATTGGGTGAGAACTTCTAATCTGCCCCTAGGTTCGCTTGAGGTTTTTGCATGGTTCCTTTCGTTGCCCCAGTGTAGGGCTTAGAGGTACCAATTGTTGTCTTGTTTTCACGACCTCGTAGTGAGGAAGAATGAAAGAAGCAGTTGATTCTTGCAAAAAGAATTTTCCAAGGACGAGAAATAGTTGAAGGATCTTTCAGTTGATGGATTAAGTCAAATGACTCCTATGTAGAAGCAAGATGTTTTGATGTCTTGATGATGCTAAAGGATCAAGTGCTTCTAAGTTTTATTCAAGACAAGAATCCAAGAAAATCAAGATATATGATCAAGTTTGATCTCTTAGAATCTTTAGGAAGAAGTTTCCAAATTGAAACAAACAAAAGGTTTGACCAAAGAATTCTATCATTTCAAATTGAGATTTGCTCTCTGGTAATCGATTACCAGCAGTTGAAAATGTTTTAATTCAAATTTTTAAAACCTGTAATCGATTACATAAGTCTTGTAATTGATTACCAGAGGGGATTTTCGGAAAATAATTTCCAAGAGACATATCTATTCAAATGTTTTATGAACGGCCATTCAAATGTTTTAAAGAGAGTTTTCATTGCCCAAACAGTTTTATCCTCTCGAAAGATCAAGAGTTTTTCTGAACTGAAATGTCTTATCCTCAAAAAAAGATTCCTTGGTCAACCACTTGCATATTCAATAAGGAATTTTTGATTGATCTTCATTTTACAATCTACCTCTTTTAAGAGAGATTTCTTCTTATCTTCTTATTTTTGAAAAGGGATTAAGAGACCGTGGGTCTCTTGTTGTAAAGGATTCCTAAACACAAGGGAAGGGTTGTCCCTGTGTGGTTCAGGCTTTGTAAAATGAGTTTTACAAAGAGAGTGAAAAATCTCAAGTGGGTTGCTTGAGGACTGGATGTAGGCACGGGAAGTGGCCGAACCAGTATAAATTAAGTTTGCATTCCTCTCTTCCTTTAAACTTTTATTTATTGCTATTTATCTTTTGCTTTAAAGAAGTTTATTTTGAAATGTCTTTTGAGGAATTCATGTTAAGGGTGCATTGTTAATCCAAAAAGAAAGAGTGATAGTTCAATTGGGGAATAGTCTTTGCATCTTAATTCAACCCCCCCTTTCTTAAGATAACTGAGGCCATTTGTCCAACATCCTATTCTTGACAACTCACTTCTCTCTAAAAAGACAGACTTTCCGGAATGAGGTCACATGAACGTCTTGAAAACACAGTCAATCAAATGCTCTTTTTTTTTTCTTTTTGAACCCCTTTTTTTTTATTTTGGAACTTATTTGTTTTGGACTTTACTCATTGTTTTACGGCAACCCCACCAACGTGCAAGACGAGTAATCTCTGATTGAACGGTCTTGGAAGTCCAAACTCAGGAACGCAGGTTGCTTGAGCAAACAGACCAATGGCTTACACTCACATTCCGGTGGAAGTTGAATAAGAAAAGATGTGTTTGTGAGAGGATGAGAGAGACAAGGATGTCCATTTTATCCATATCATTTAGCATTGTAACTGTGGCTTATAATAATGGCATAAACTTGAAAATCCTGATGAGTCATAACAACAGCTTCCAGAATTGCCCCATGTATGGTGTTGCTTGTCAATGTTAGGATTCAACAAGCGATTCTCCTCAAATTTCAGTCAGCCCGTATCAATTAGACTTCACATTTTATGCTTCGGGGTCATACAATGCTCAATGGAATACCCCGGGGCTCCTCCGTGACAAGCACACGTTGCGTTTCGAGTCGTATTCTCGGAGAAATGGAGGTTGAGGAACCTTGGTTGGAATAATCAAGTTTAGCATATGACAATGGATTTTGGGGTGAACCCTACAGGCTTTTTGCTGCAAAATTCCTTTTTGTTGGTGTTTTTTGGTTTGTGCTAAAGGTGGTCTTCGTCATTGGAAGTGCGGTAGACAGACTTTGTGGTTGATTTAGGGATGGCCTTTGTGGATAACTGGGCGGTGGGTAAGGAGAAGGTTTGTTATTGGCTGAGTAAAGACATTGTTGGGTTGGTGGGACACTTGGCCGTACAGGAATGGCAGTCACAGCATGGGTTTCTCCCTCTTTCTCACCCTCTTCATTTGCCCCAGTCTTCTCATTCGTCCAAGCAGGATGATTAAATTTGCCTCTTTTCAGACCCACTTCGATCCTTTTGCTGGCGAAGACCAAATCTATAAAACTTGAAGGTGTGTAACCCACCATTTTTCATAGTAGAACACCGGTCACGTGTCTACTATCATTGTGATAATCTCTTTCTCTGTTATTGGGGTGCTACTTGAGTTGCCAAGTCTCTCCATCTTTGGGCATATTCTTTGAAAGATTCGTGCCCCCTTTTTGCACATGTTCTGTAGTTGTATCCTATTCGGAGCCACATCAGAATTGTACTGACACTGCCTAACGAAGGCAACCATTAGGTCCTTCCAAGAATGGACTCAGGAAGGTTCCTAAGTTAGTATACAAGGCGACCGTCGTCCTAGTAAGACTTTCTCAGGAAAAATGTATCAGCAGTTTCTCATCTTTTGCGTATGCCCCCATCTTCCGACAATACATCTTTAGATGGTTCTTGGAGCAAGTAGTCCCCTTGTACCTTGAACTTGGGAGGGGTGATGATATTGGGTACTAGGAACAACTCTTCTAGGTTAGCAAAGGCATAATCTTCGCCTCCTTCAATGGCCCTGAGCCTTTCCTTTAGATGATCCGCCTTTCCCTTTTCGGCCATAGTAGGAGGGGCTCTTCCCACCGCAAAATGCAACGGTTGCGGTTGTGGGTGAAACTGAGGGCCCTCCAAAGTGTTTTCAAAGGATATACCACCAACTACTTGCCCTTCAGTGGCATATCCGAGCCAAGGCTCGAAGTCAACTAGATCGTGGTGGGGGATTTCATGTGTCTCCCCCATGGTTTGAGAGATATGTGCCTGATCAGATTGAGGTTATTGGTTCTCAATGAGTATCGAAGTGGAGTTATTGAGATTTTCATTGAGAGTGTATGCCACATTGGGTGGTGTATAGTTGGGAGGCAAGCCGTATGATGGGAAGGCGTGCTCGTTTTGAATTTGCACATCATGGGGTCGTCCGTACTTCCCAAATCTTTGCCTACCATATTTGAGGTTGGATGATTCATTTGCTTGAGGCCAGATGGGAGCATCGGGTTCACCTTAGCGACAGCGCTAGTAGCGGCAACTATAACCGCATTGGCTTCCATTATCTTCTTCATGCTCATCATGGCCTCCATCATTGTGGCCATTTGCTCTTTCATGGCCTCCATGTCGGCCTTCATCTTCTCTTGCACCTCCTCTGCTTCACCCATTACTCTAGCTCTAGCACGAGTTCGGTAAGGACGCCGTAAAGCATGTTCTTTTCTTTTTTATAACAATGATTAAGTTCATTTTATTTTATTTTATTTTATTTTTCAAGGAAAGAATGCAATGAGCAATGCAACCAATGAAAAGCATGGATGCATGCGAATGATGTACAGTTGAAGTATTGCGAATTTTTACGCAGGATATGGGGTTGAATCAATTTAGATTTTCAACACGGTCCATGACATCTTTGTCAAGGTGAAACTGGAAGTAACAAGGACATCAACAATCCTAAATATGTTTGGCAGTAGACGAAGCAGTGATGTGACTCGATTCATCTTTTGCCCCAATTTTGCAAGACGGTTACTTCCATATTTCAACTTGACTTGATGAACTTTTTTGTAAAAGCATGAGCTTGCTTCAACCCTATAATCCAAGGAATGGCAATTCTGATCGCCAATACTTCAACAACATCTCATAGGGATGAATGACTCGGGCATACTTTAAGCTTATGCACGGAAAATGTAATTATGAAATTGAGATGCCCGAAGAAACACCATTTCCTAGTTAACCATGCATTAGGTACCATGTTCAATTATTTTGTTTTGTTGTTGTGTGTTTTTTTTTTTTTAGAAATGGGTTTATGATCCCAACATGGTTGGCTCATGGTGCCTAACACATGCAACTAAGAATGTAGTGTGAAGTTTCACGCTTCCCCTTTTTTTTTGTTTTTGTTTTACAGAGGAAAATGCAAGGATGAAAACAAATGGTATGCAATTTTGCAGATCAAAATGTTTGTTGAACGCATATGCATGATGCAATGACTCATGCAAAATGGGACTGTGATAACGGACAAATGCAGGAACGATATGTCCATTATGATGTAATGAAGAGATGCTTATGCGATGCATGATATGAATGCATTTTACGGACACGAGAGCCCGGAAAATTATCTCTTCTTACTTGCGCATTTGGGGGCGCAGTGCCCCACATGTACAATTAAGAAGGTGATATGGACCTTCCGGCTTCCCGTGACAAAGGACGAGACCAACATACAATGCATGCTAGAGATAAAATGAGGGAGTGACTTGATTCGCACTGATTTTTGGAGTAAAAACGTGGGATAAACTCATTTTATTCAGAAAGTTTATAACTAGTCAAGATCTGAGCGACAATACAAACTTCCTAGCAGTTTCTAATCATATGGTCCCTTAAGTCTATCATATGCTGACAATAGCTGAGAAGTCCGTGGATTTCCTCGGGAGCGGAGTAGGTGTTCGCCATTGCTTTGGCCTTGGCTAGCAATCGGGGAAGTTCTTGACTCTTGTTCAAAGTAAGAGCAAATCGGTCCATCCACATTGTTGCCTCTTGGTTGAATGAATCAATTACCCTTTCCCTTGCTTCCCTTTTTGCTGATATCTTGGCGTACTCATCCTCTAGCCTTTGCTCGTGAGTCGCCGCTAGATTTAGCTTCTCTTTGCACTCATTGATGATGGCCCACATATTCCCTTCAGTCTCGCTTAACTGTTGGGACAAATTTCTTTTCGACCTAAGGCAAGCCTTTAGCTCGTCCTTCAAGATCATGCCTTTGACCCGTGATGATTCCTTTCACCTCTTCGGAGTTTGAGCTCACTATTGCTGCCCTATAAAGCCCCTCAAAACTTTGCTTTGGTCGTGTACTTCCTTTCGGGCCTTCTTGGTTTCTCGTTCCAAGGCTTCAGCGGTGGCCATATTGACGTCCTTTAGTTCATCATACTCTTTTCAGACTTTGATGGCTATGGACTTGAACTTCTCTTCGACTACCCGGGCTCTTTCAAGCTCTGCCTTTAGGGCTTGTACCTCATCACTTTCTTCCGAAGCTTTAACCTCATCTTCTCTCGCAGTCTTTAGATTTGGGAGCCAATCCAATCCTTGTGTTCGGACTCTCAGCCACTTATGATAGCCGCCGATGATCCCATTACTGCTTCTCCTAAGCTCTCTGTCCTTTCTTCACGCCGCATCCCATGCCTTGCGAACTCCTTGGAGTACCCTCGCGTTATGGTCACTGAAACCCCGTGCGATGAAAGGCGTGATGCTTTCGTCTGATGGCACTCCTCTCATGGGGTAGCCAAGCTGTTTTATGGCAAGGACGGGATTATAATTAATACAACCCCATGTTCCCATCAAGGGAAGATTTGGACATCCTTCGCATGAAGATAGAATCCTGATTCTTCCTTCCTTCTAGCGAGGGAACCAATTAACAGACGCCCCTCCATGCTAGCCAAGAGTTGGTCCCAATTCGCCTTTCCTTTTTCGACGCACGAGCGGTGACCTTGTAGCGGATAGACGGGCCTACCTTCTTGGAGAAAAAGGTGTGAAACCAACCACACACAGAGAGCCAGTGCACAACAAACAATTCTTGCGCTGCTCTTTTCACATCCCCGGTCAAAGGTATCGTATAGATCGGCTAGCATAGCGACAACCGGGCTTTCTTTGTGGTTATGATAGGCGAGAAAAGCGTCGATCGCTGCTAGGTCCACCAACCCATCCACGTTCGGAAAGAGGACCCCCCCCCCCCCCCGAAAATCAACAGTGTGAGAATATCTATGAATGGGATCCACTCGCCTTTATCTGCCAAGATTCTTGCTTTTACCTCCAAATATTTTCTCGGTATTCCGACCACCCCATTTTCGACTTGCCTTTGGCGGTCTAATTCCTGCGCCGAGATTTGGACCTTTTTTAGAAATTCTGGCCAATGAGGGGTAGAACCCTGAGAAGAGGTATGGTTTCCTTCCCCCTAGAGGACATCCTAGGATCTCTTCAAATTCTTCCACCATTGGTGATAGCTGGAAGTCCCCAAAGATGAAGCACCTCAACGGCTAATCATAATACTGGGCGAGGGAGGCAATGGCCTCTGTGGAGACTTCTACCATGGCTAGGTCCCAGATTTTACCGTAAGCTTTACGAAAAGCTTGCCGCTGGAGCTGACCCATCAATTGCCCTAACTCTCTTAGACTAGTGATCCCTAGGCTCTTGACCTTGACTGGATAGAACCTCTTTTTAAGTGAAGGCTTTTGACTTGATCCCATGTTTTACTAAAGTGAAATAAAATCTAGTGCGAATCAAAACTCCGACATCTATCATGGGTGGAATGGATGAATGCATGAAGAAATGCATATGACACAGATGCAATTTACGAATGCGGGGGCCCGGGACATTGTCTCCTTTTTAGACACAACGTCTAGGGGTAGCAAAGTGCCCCAACGTATGTATTTAAAACGGTGACCCGGACCTTCCATTGATTTGTCTATAAAGGGGATCAAGATAGAACCCCTATGCGATGCATATGCAAAAGGCGCACTAGCATGATAATATCCACTGAACATAAGCAAAAGGGTATATGATATTCATGCATGGCAGTGTGAAAAATGGCACGCAGCGTGTTTGCTCCGTGCCCCTATTTAAGGGACCTATAAGGGAGAGAACTAACAAGGCATTTAGTGATAACCCCCAAGGTAGTCATATCTCTTTTTATAGATTCTAGAGGTATCATTCTCTTCGAAGAACATATTGCAGCAGTAGGAACTACTAGCAACAATAAGTTTTCAAAGAGAAAAGCTCTAGATGAGGGTTCACTGTAATCAAGCAAGTCGGAGACCTAGCATGATCACAGATTCACCTCCACTCCTTATGTTCCCATGAACCCGGGTATAGGGCCCTTTTTCACTCATAGTGTGTGCAAATAGTGTTGGTGTTTGTGTGCATCAAATGAATAAATATTTACTTCATGCATATATTTTAAACGCACTAAAAGCAACAAAGAGTTTATATACACAAGAACATAATGAAGGGAAACCAACAAAGGGGTAAGTCACAGTAAAACATTGCACATGATTAAATGGCCTAACTCTCTAAAAACAGTCCCCAGTGGAGTCGCCAACTGTCGCAACCTATCCTTCGGCGGGAGGGCGACGCGTGACTCGCGGGATGCGTGTTCCACGAAAGGAATACGCGCGGAGTCACCACCAACGTTTATTTGAGGAAAACGTCGGAAAAACCGGAAAAGACGTGATCTATGAACTTTTAAGTGAAAGGTTCGGGAGTTGTATTTACGCACGGGGAAGGTATTATCACCCCACACGTCCGTCCCAAGGGACGGCAACCTTTAATCAAATGTGCAAACATGACTTTGATTTTTAGTTCCTTTTTATGTCCTTATATCCTTTTTATATTTTTTCCTTTTTTGTGGTCGACAAGGGTGTTTCCCTTTGCTCCTACGTATTCCTCAATTTGCGATGAGGAAATCAGACCTACGTAGTTCTTTTTTATCAAGTGATTCTTTTTTACTTAAGAGGTGATCATTTTAAGGCGTTGGACCTTGAAAACGATCCATTTTACTTAGTAAGAAATTGAAATGACAAACTTCAAAAACCTATTTTTGTGGACGAGCTTGACTAGGCGAGTTGATTTTAACCTTAGTTTCACTTTAGTTATTAGTCAATTCGATTAAGAATGAGAAATCCCAAAGAGAAAACGTCCGATTGATTTTCCGCTTTATTTTACTAAAAGATGTTTTTTGATTATTATATTATTATTTTACCTCTTTTTTTTTATTTCCAACGTGGTTACGGCACGACCGAACGGTCGGAATTCATTTTAACCGAAGTTAATGGATAATACAATTCAAACGTTCGGTGGAAATTTATTTTATTTTTAAGTTAAGCGAGAAATGACTTAAGTAAAATGGCTTAAGCACGTCAAAAGGGGGTACGGAAAGTAAATGAAATGGGAATAGAAATACACAAAACACAATGTGGACCACCATGGGTACATAGAATGAATCGAAAAGCTTGGTTCGAGGTACTTACCCGTTGAAGATCGAAGAACGAACGAAGAACGTCGAAGAACGGTTGAAACTTTTTGCGAAATTCTTCACGGAAAACATTACGGAAACGTTTCGGAAGCGCCTCGGCTTAGATTTTCTTCACGGAAACAATTTTTCCAAGCAAATTCGAAAGTGAGAGAAGTGCCTAAGGGGCTGAACCCTTTTCTTCTTCACTTCCTCCCCTATTTATAGCAAAATAGGGGAGGTGGTTGCCGCCCAGCTCGCCCAGGCGAGCCAGGTTGCTTCCTCCAGAAGCAACAGCCTTCTGGAGGAATCTTCTGGAGGGCCCAAGTGGGCCTGGGTGCTATTTGCACCCCCATTTTTACTAAGTACACCCCCCATTGCCCTTTTTTGGTGATTCTTTTTTCGTAAAGTTACGGAAACTTACGAATTTCGTAACGATACTTGTTTTCTTTCCGTAATGTTACGGAACCTTGCGGATTACATAATCATCCCCTTTTTGACTTACGGAATGTTACAGAACCTCATTTAATTATGCAACGATGCTTCCATTTGACTTCCGGTGTGTCACGGAAACTTACGGATTGTGCATCAATATTTTTTTGGTTTTCCGGCATGTCCTAGAATTTCACAAATTGCCTAATGATGGGTGCCAAGCACCTCACAAGGACCAAAGAAAAGTCGCATGTCATCAAGCAAAGGTCCCCGGACGAAATTAGGGTATGACACATAGTACAAACAACGTCATGTGCTTTTTGTCCACAATGGAAGTGACCTTTAAGAGAATATTCCATGGAAACCGTCTATCCTCTTCTATATTATCCTTTTCTTAAATTCAAACATTAGTTATTTAAAATAAGAGAGACAAATAGAATTTGAATAAAACAGTACACATGCACTTCCTTTTTTTGCCATACCTAGTCTTTGAGACTAGACACGCAAGTTTACCTTAAGACAATATGTTATACTGATTTACATAAGAGTGGACGCTCATTGGATATAATGTGTTGGATGCTAGATTAAAATAGAGAATATTCTCTATAGTTGTGGACGATACTGAATATTGTAAATCCCTCTAACATACTAATCTTGTCCACTTGTCAAAACTCATTAGAATATCAATAGTTTATACTTGTTGTAATACATCAAAATTCATGGTGGATGAGACGAGTGGTCGTCTAGACCTAACACCCACCACTCTAATAACATTGGAAAATGTCATCGTACTTAATCTTTAATCTTTTTCTCAGTGTTTATGCTTTTTCCAATTTGAATCCTAAATGAACGAAAAGGAATTAAATTAGACGAAAGATGGTGAATAATGTTTACCAAAACCTATTAGATATTTTAAGAGAAGGTAAGTAATTGAACATTAATTTACCTAAGAAATTGAGGAATTTATCTACATGATTGGAATCATACCCTTAGGCTTTTCTATCTATTGGTTTCTTGAATTGTGAACTGCTTGCTCTATGAATTTTGTTTCTTACAAGTAATTGAACATCATTTTTTCCAAATTGTCAATTAAAAATCAAATTGTTTAGTTTATTACAAAATTGGATGATTTTGGAACTGCCTCTAGTCCTTTGGATACAATATCCATACTTAGGTTCACTATACTATCGCGTAAGGAACATTTTCCCTTAGCGAACATATTTTACACATTAGTAGTACAAAACCTTTTACATTATCAATGCAAAACCATTAAACTCTTAAAATTGACACTTTAATAATCAATGTCAATCTTTATTATTCAACTACTAAATTAAAATTTATTTTGATTTGGAAATAATATAAAAAATAATAACAATAACATATCATAATAAAGGAAAAATACAATATTAAGAAATATTTTATTTAAATTTTCATTATATGTTTTTACATTTGTTATAATTATCACACCTAAAAAATGTATGATCATTAATATTTTACTTCATTTTGTTGATTTGCTTTCTTTTTTACCATTATACTTGTTAAATATTATGTGTGTAATATTTTCCTTTACTTCATGTTAAAGTTAATTTTTTCGTTGATGAAAAGTTCATTTACCATACTATCCTGACCTATATTAAAAACAAAATATTTAGTGAACCCCAACTTTATTTAATAGACACTTGTATGATTATCCACCCCTAATTATTTTATTAAATTTAATACTCTTTAGCAAATATGTAGTATTTGAAATATGAAAGCTAGACATATATTTTTCATGGACTGACTATGAAGCATAAGTTTGTGGCTTCAACAATAATAGACACAAGTGGTACGACTCATTTGAGGAAGTTGAGTTGGAGTGGGTAAGGTTTTACAAGTAGTGTCATTGTGGGGATGCATGCAACCATCATCAAAGTTGTGTTCTACCACCAATAGACCTTTAAAATGTTAAAAATATATAAATTTCATTTCTCATATTCATTACATTGCATATACTTGTCTATTGCTCTTAATATTGATGGTAGCGTGCTTGGTGTAACACCTCAAATTCTAATTCAAAACATTGATTAGAAAACTATCATTAATTCTTTTTATTCTTGAAATATGTGTCAATAAATTAATACCTTCTTCAAAACTTGAGTAATATTTTTTAAAAACGTATGCGGGTAAAATTTATTGTAAAACTCGTGTAAATAAATTCTACCATTATAAAAGATCATTAAAATGTACAAAAGCAAATTAACATCATTTCTTAAAAGTCGGTACAATTAAAAAATTTCCATAATAGGTTTACAATAATTGTGGCCTTTGGAAATATATGAACCTTGCAACAGAATAATTAAATACAAAGGTGAAATAACATATTGTTCATGCATAGTAAAAAGCATCATAGTACTGTGTCACAAGAAAAATAAAATAAAATTATAACCCATAAATGTGTGAAAGTTAGTATAACATGTAAATTTGTAACAAATATGACTATATGAATCTAGGTACACAACAACCTCTAAAATAGATACATCCAAAAGAAAACCTAGGTCTCAGAGCAGACATTCACCCAACCCAAAGTACCAAACTATATCTAAGATGGATCCTCGAAAGGATCATCCTCATCCTCCTTAGATGAAAGATCTAACTGCCACAACAACTCTTTGTACTCCTCTATCTTCGTAGGCATGAGATCATCATGGTCTCCTCTGACGTCAGTACCTGAAAGTTGTTGGTTTTAAGGGTGAGCCTTTTGCTCCTCAAACACCACAAACAACACACAAAGCATACAACTTACATAATCATGGCGTGTGGTTTTTCTAGGAAAACAACACTCTCAATGCCCTATAGCACATAATTGTCGCACTTGACATAAATGACTATAGCACTTAACACAACTGAATGTCCACCTTCTACGCATCATCACATCTCATGACTCTAAAAAATTTCTCTAGCTTTTGGAGCTATTCTTCTGCTTCCAAAGGATTTGCACTGCCACGGAAAAACGGTCGATCGTTCCTACGAAATTCAGATAACCCTATGTATTAAGGGTTCAGAGGCACAATCAAGTTGGTGACAACAATACTTCCATTCCCCTTATCTAATGGATAGCCTCCATCTGATCTCACATAACTCGGATTATTCGAACCAAGGTTGTTGCAAGTGCATTATTTGCATTTGTTCTTCGCCTATTAGGTGCCATAAATTTGCATACCACTAATCAAACACTGGGTTGATCAAGTCCAATATCTAAAATAATAGCATGCCATTTATAACTCTAATAAGTAGTCCTATGTGTCCATATTTAATCTTTTGAAAACAACCTACTAGCATAGTCCGATTTAGGATCAAACCGCTCTGATACCAAAATGTAACACCCTTTGTTAGATTAATAGCCCATAGTCAAATATAGCAAAAAGAATATGAAATCCCAAAATTATAATAGTCTAAAAATAGGTCATGTATAATAAAATAAGTCAAATAAACGAGTCTTTACAAAAAGAAAACATTATCCTCAAAACATGAGCATCTAAACTAAATGAACACTAAAAATATAACGGAAGTAATCGCATCCAGCGTCTTATTCTGAAGTACTAACCAAGCTAAAATAAATGCAACAAGGAAAACTATGTCTTCGAGTCTACTCAAACTCAATAAGTTCTTCCTCGTGCTCTGGAAACAACACTTATGATGAGATGATAATCCTAATGAATAAAACAACTAAAAGAAGTTCCCAAATATTGTTGTTCTCAGCTAGTGCGGTAATCCATAAAATCAACCATGGTACTTGCAATGAATTTAAAATAAGATTATATATGTATATATATTCCCTCTAATAAAAATCATATTAAAACTATCACAATTCATGACATTCTAAATAAATAAAATATTTTAATAAACGACAACACCTTAACACATCCAAAAAAATATAATAGACACAACTTAGTGATACCCAAAATTACAAGACTCAATTCTTTGGTTACCGAAATCAATGTAGATCTCAAATTCTTCAAAGGGTCTATGAGCTCATATTCCATGCAATGATGTCCCACTACCTTCTCCATCATAGATGGAGGTATCCAAAATCTCTTCCCCATCCTAGATAAAGGTATCTATAATAATTTCATCCTCATCCCAGATGGAGGTATCTATCATATAATCTCATAATAAAATGTATCATTATCCCTTCCCAAAAGATGATGATCAACTCACAAAATTACAAGAATACCTTTCTAAAAAAAACTACCAACAAACTCCCTAGTTTCATGCATCCAATAATAATTCTCAAAATCACATCATAACAATAATAGAATCAACTAATAACATATATAACAACGATTATATAGGTAATATAATAACTAAGACACAATATTTGCAATGGATAGAACATAATACACATACGCACAAATTGGTCCTGATCCTAAAGGTTAAATTATATATTCATTAATTCAATGATAAAGCCCTTTAGATAATGTCAATATTATATTATATATATATATATATATATATATATTATATATATATATATATATATATATATATATATATATATATATATATATATATCAAGAAAACACATTCTCAAGAATTCATACCATGAATTCATACCATGGAGGTTTAGAAAAAGTTGTTTTACTCACCTCTTGAAGCAAGAAATTTGTGCTCTTCGTTATTCGTCTTCTCCTCTACCAATTGCGTTGAAAGAATTTCCCCGCTTTCTTTCTTTTTCTCCGTCCTTGAGCAACCCACTAATACCAAGAGAGATTATTTATGTTGTGATTTTAAGATAAGGAAATGTCTACCCTTATCTAACCAATCTTTCTTTGTTTATTATCTTTAATTATAATTATCTTTAGTCAATATAATATATTATTATAATAACATCTTTTCAAAATAAAAATAACAATCTAATATATTAAAACAATTTAATGTATCTTTTTTTTTAAAAGATATATTTAGATATCTTTATCTAAATAATTATTGGATTATTTTTTAGATGTTACATATAGCGCATAATTGTTACACTTGACAAAAATGACTATAGCACTTAACACCACTGAATATCACTCTTGACATAGTCAACTACTACGCTTGGCATCATTGATAATCATACTAGACACAACTGATTGTCACACTCGACACATAACAAGGCCAAACAACGCCACCAAGCCTCCTAGGTGTCGATGGTCTTACTCAACCACATGGATGACAATTGGAAGTGATCGTCACATACGGATACAACATATATCAATCCATAAGCTCCCAACTCCAAAAAGTATAGTCTCAGAGCCCGTTAGAAGTAGCAAAGTGAGGCCTATGAGTTTCCAACGTTAAATGAGTGCACCAAATGTTGGGTAGTCATCACTCGCTAATTCCTCCTAGGTTCCTCAAACCTATCTGCCCATTATACCCTAGTGTACCATGTAAATCATCCATTTCTCAACATAAACCTCATCATCTCATAGATGGAACATAATAACATACCTCACCATCTCATAGATGGAACATAATCACATTCCTCACCATCTCACAGATGGAATGTAATCACATACCTCATCATCTTGTAGATGGAACATAATCACATACCTCACCATCTCACAAAAGGACCATAATCATATACCTCACAATATCATAAATGGAATCTAACCATAATCACATTATCTCACAGATGAAACCTAACAACAAAATAAGTCATCTCACAATGGGACAGAACTAACGGTTCCTTACCCTTCCTTCAATCTTCTTGCATCTTTCCATCGCATTACGTATGTAACCCTCATGCTATGTACATCACACACAACAAACATTCATACACACAAAGGGAGACACAAGGCTCAAGCTTACGTACTACTCTCAATGAACCATTCTAGGCCCCCCAAGTGATAAAAATCACTTTTCACCTAAAGCTACCAAAAATACAACACCATAACAACTATATTTACAACATCCCAAAATTTATAACAAGCAATTTGCCAAGGGTTGGATACCCCTAGACTCATACCAAAGCGTGTATAGGTAAATATCAATATATTGTAGAAATATAAATAACATGTCACAGATACAAGTGTTGAAGTTCATACTTTCTGATCTTAGGCATTCATAAGCAATAATAAAATTTCATCGTTCATTCATATCTTAGCAGTCACACTAGCATGCAATATATTCACTCAAAGCATAACAATAGTTATCAAACATGCATACAATCAATCTCAGCATTGAACATGACATTCACCTTATATCTCAAAAATCACATTAACAATATTCATAACCTTTTGAGGCATGACAGTAACCATCAGAAAACAACTGTAATTAATTTTAGCATTGATCATACAATCACGAATATTACATACAACATCAAATTACAAATTAGATAATTAATACAAGTTCGTCATCATGGGCTTAGTAATTTTGTTTGTCTTAGCTTACAAGTTCACAGTGGATCCTAGAGCAGTTCTCAAGGCTCCCTAACACTTTCCCTTGGGTTTTCTTCATTCTAAATTTTGACATTATTATAGCAAGAAAAATAATGCATCATACAGATCACAACATGGCAAAAACTACAAATTTCTAGCATTAAAAAACAACTCCTATTGAAGCTTAGCTTCCAATCAATACTAGGTTAGGGTTTAAGAATAGGAAAGACCCCCCCCCCTATCTTGGATGGTGAGCATGAAATCTTAGCTAGTTCAAGGGACTTAAAAACTTATGTCTCCAATTTCTAAGAATGAAAAAAGAAATTTGAATCCATATATGAGAAACTAACAAGATTCTAGTGAAGAAAACATATCTAGAATAAGGATTTGAGACAAATTACCTAAGCTTTGGTGGAAGGAACTTCAAGAACACATGTATGAACTTGGAAGAAGAAGAAAATGAACTCCTCTCCCTTAAGGTTGAGCTCATGCAAAATGAGTGAATGAAAGGTGCGAATTTGATTTTTGGAGAAACAAGGAGATAAGGATTAAGGCTAGTTGACAAGATTAAATTGACAACATGAATGCCCATTGCCTAGCCATGCTCAATGTGCCAAATGCTTTTCGTATATGGGTATTTTGCCTTTTGAATTTTTAACCAGAAATGGTTAAAGTAGACTTAAACAAAAGTGGTAAAAACTATTTTTGCTAAAATTCGTAAATCTTATCCTAATCTTCTAGATTAATGTGTTAACCTTTCTAGATTAATGTGCTAATATCTCTTGGAATATGTGCACTCATAGTGGAACTTGCACAGAGTCCATTCATATAGAGCCAAACTACACTACTGCTCAATGTTATTCTCTATCGGTCGGAGTTATAATTTTTCAAGGTGTTATAGCTCTAACTTATTTTAATTATTCTACATCATATAATTAGACACTTTAATTAGTCACCAACTAATTAGATTAAAAATTTATTTTTAAACTAATTGTATAATAATTTACAAAAATGCCCTCCACTTTAAACTTTTATGACTTAATTATCCCTTTTTCTAATTCTATGAAATCTGGATCACCATTAATCAACCTTAATTATCCCCACTTAATTTCTAACCTTGCTTACATTAAATACTAATTTTCTTCTTTCAAGCTTCTAATTTCTAATTTCTATTTCTAGACTAAAATCCAATCATTTACATCTAGGCCATTGATTAGTTGACCATTATTTGACTAGAGAATTTTCTCTAAACTATCCTTATTCTTTCTAGACTTTAGCTTAAAAACATAAGAGCTTAACTATGCTAAGGTATCCATGGTAATATCTCATTTTCTATCATTTTAATAGTCTAAAAGAACTGCCCAATCACACAACAAAATAATAACATTGTCTATCACACACATATGAAAATTTGGGATGTTACACTTGGTCCTCCATCCACAAGATTTGGAGGGTTGTGTTGGAATTCCAATGGTCAGTTTTTAGTGGATTTTACGAGAACATTTCTTCATATAATATTTTATATGTTGAAATATTGACTTTAATCAATGAACTTAAAATGTGTTTGGATTTAGGCTTTCATAATGTGATATACTTTTTTTTACTCTTTTAATGGAGTGAACTTGATTACTAAGGACATGTGGTCTCATCAACATTATATTAATGAGGTTTATCTCATTCAAAACTTGTTGAACTTGGACTGGAGGTGTTCTATTAGACATTCCCTAAGAAGGAAATCATTTTTGGATGTTCTTGCTAAGTTTGGTGCATTGTTAAATAGTGTTATGCATGTTTTCCATGAACTTCTTCCTAGTATGATGCCATTCTTTAGACTGATATCATGGGGGTGATGTTTGAAATTTTGGTATTTCTTTTTCTTATCTCTTGTAACAAAGACACTATTTTTGATATTTTTTAAGAAATATTTTTCATTTTGTGTTGGTAGGAACTAGGTCACATAATGTGACAAAAGACAATTCATTTGAAGTCTTTGTTATACAACAAAACATGCAAAATATGTTTATGTAACTTTGCAGCATCTTAAAGTTCCTACCACAACGAACATATTGCAAGAAGCTAAACACATTAATGGAGTATGATATCACATATAGAATGGTATGTTAGTAATGGGTGAAATTAGAACTCATTTAGTTTCCTAGGGAAGATTTGCAAGTAATGACTCTATAATGCAAAGAGGACTTTCTTGCCTTATTGATTCGTCAATTGCTAATAGTAAGTAGAAAACCTTTCTAAGACTTCAATTAAAACAATGTTCAAATACCAAAATAAAAACTTTAAAAAAATATGGATGGGAAATTGGACTTGAAGATTTGTCATGTTAACAAAAAAAGATACAATATTTCACTAACAAAATGGGAGAGGGGTGAGTGACTACACTTCTATCACTAGCTTATACTTGATGGGATTTCGATCTTCTTCAATAATATCCATACCTAAATGTAAGTATCCATACTTAAAATCTTCTTCAACCCATTGGATCTTGATTTTATCTAATAATAATATACATACCTAAATAACATAATATGCAACACATAAATTTTTGCTACATTACAAAATCTAATTGTAATAAATGTTACCAAATAGTTGTAAATACAATGACAATCTTGTTCACCACTTAATACCATATCACAATCTATACATCACAAAAAGGTGATTGTGGCAACGACGATAATGACAGGATTAGTGGTGGGGGCAATGGTACAATAATAGTGATTAGAATGTTTTTTTTAAAACTAAAAATCAAATTCACAATTTTTTTTGTTTTGATAATAAATGTAAAATCATTTCAAAATTAAGTTAAAAACTAATTCAATTTTATTTTTATTATTTTAAAATTATAATTAAAATTAAAAAAATTAAGAAATTCATAATCACTCCAAACTAGATTAAGATCCTAAGAGCAACTTTGATGGTAGATCCCAAATTGAGATCTTAGACCACTTTTTGGTAAACCCCACAGTGCCATGTAAGATTGAAAATCTCTTAAGATGTCTTTCATTTTTATTTTTTTAGTGGTAGATCTCATTTTGGGATCTTAGATAATTTTTTATAGGTCTCACATGGACCCCACTTTTAAATAATTTATTTAAATATTTATTAAATTAAATATAATTAATTTTAATGAAACATGGAAGAAAATAATTTATAAATATTAAAAAATAGGAAAATGAGCATACATTTAATTTTTATTTATGACTAAATGTTAAACAAATGAAAAATACAAAAATTTGATAAAAAAAATGCAACACATTAATGCAAAAAAAAATCATTATTGTTGACACTGTAACGTTTCCAAATATGCTCTACCAAGTTTGTTTGAAGTTGTTGATGAATTCCTCTTATATGCATAACATGTCTTGTTTGCAAGTATGTAGCAAAGTTAGGAGGACACCACAAGATACTTCAACATATGAAATGTCATTATCTACGTGATCATAATCAACATCGACATTACCATTGAACGTATCTCGTTCGTCTTTGACAATCATGTTATGCAATATAATGCAAGTCAACATTATATCCTTAATTATATCCATGTTCCAGGCACGTGATGGATCACATATAATTGTGAATCAAGATTTGAGAACACCAAATGCTCGTTCCACATCCATTCTTTCTGCTTCTTCACATTTTGTAAATAATTTTCTTTTGGGACCTTGTGGCATTGGTATGGTCTTCACAAATGTGGCCTTGTTCGACGGCCGGCAAGTGCACCGGATCGCACAAGTAGTATAAAACGGTAAGTGAATATCGAGTATCGAACTCTCGGAGAACTTGTTTTACTTGGTAAAGCTATGGTTCAGTAAATAAGTGTCTTTGGGTGAAAGCTTGGTGTCTGGTATGGACAAGTATGCAAACTAAACTATTCAAAGGTAAATCACATGAGTAGTGGTGTATGAAGATAGATAGACAACTTGTTGGTCTTCCTACAGGGTGGACTAATGTTATTAAGGATGTTCTCTACCTAACAATGTTCATGTGTTCTATGTTGTCTCCTGGACTACTAAACCCCGATGTCTTGCGCATGTTTAGCCTAATCCTAATCAAGCGTCGTCCTTAAATCCCTCTTGTTGGACTACTTAACCAGAATCGCATTAAGACATAACATACCAAAAACTAGGTTACCGTACCCCGATGTCTCGTGAAAATACGATAAGCTAGCCCCATCCTATCAAGTTCTAAGGATCAAACCATTTCCCAATGTTGAGTGACCCTAACTAAGCATGCAAGTGCATGATCAAGGCAGAGGCACACTAGAATTAAGTATTGATAGCACAATGAACACATAAAACATCATTAGATATATATACAAATATTTACATCAAGTACCCCATAGGAACACTTGACTTTGTTTTAACAACACACACACTTATTTGAATTTCTCTTTTTCTTCTTCTTTTTTTTTAACACATAACATTTTATTAATTTGTTGTGTGTGTTGTAGTTTCTTACCTTTAAAATTATCCATCCAACAAACTCCCCCAAATTCGGGGCAAAATTGTCTTAAACCAATGTGCTCTCCTAAGATGGGTGCAAATGATATCATCATTGATAAACAGGTAAGCTTTTGGTCAAGTGGCTTGTATATTCAACAATAATGGCCTTCATCATATGCACATTTATGCATTTCATTCTAAAATTCAGAGATTGATACAAAAATCATTGCTCTATGCTAGCTGTCGCAACCTACCCTTCGGCGGGAGGGCGACGCGAGACTCGCGGGATGCGTGTTCCACGAAAGGAATACGCGCGGAGTCGCCACCAACGTTTATTTGAGGAAAACGTCGGAAAAACCGGAAAAGACGCGATCTACGAACTTTTAAGTGAAAGGTTCGGGAGTTGTATTTACGCACGGGGAAGGTATTAGCACCCCACACATCCGCCCCAAGGGACGGCAACCTTTAATCGAATGTGCAAACATGACTTTTATTTTTACGTTCCTTTTTATGTCCTTATATCCTTTTATACCCTTTTTATATTTTTTCTTTTTTGTGGTCGACAAGGGTGTTTCCCTTTGCTCCTACGTATTCCTCAATTTGTGATGAGGAAATCAGACCTACGTAGTTCTTTCTTATCAAGTGATTCTTTTTTACTTTAAGAGGTGATCATTTTAAGGCGTTGGACCTTAAAAATGATCCATTTTACTTAGTGAGAAAATGAAATGACAAACTTCAAAAGCCTATTTTTGTGGACGAGCTTGACTAGGCGAGTTGATTTTAGCCTTAGTTTCACTTTAGTTATTAATCAATTCGATTAAGAATGAGAAATCCCAAAGAGAAAACGTCCTATTGATTTTCCGCTTTATTTTACTAAAAAAAGATGTTTTTTTATTATTATATTATTTTTACCTCTTTTTGATTTCCAACGTGGTTACGGCACGACCGAACGGTCGGAATTCATTTTAACCGAAGTTAACGGATAATACAATTCAAACGTTCGGTGGAAATTGATTTTATTTTTAGGTTAAGCGAGAAATGACTTAAGTGAAACGGCTTAAGCACGTCAACAGGGGGGTATAAAAAGTAAACAAAACGAGAATAAAAATGCACGAAACAAAATGTGGACCACCATGGGTGCATAGAATGAATCGAAAAGCTTGGTTCGAGGTACTTACCCGTTGAAGATCGAAGAACGAATGAAGAACGTCGAAGAACGGTTGAAACCTTTGCGAAATTCCTCACGGAAAACGTTACGGAAACGTTTCGGAAGCGCCTCGGCTTAGATTTTCTTCACGGAAACAATTTTTCCAAGCAAATTCGAAAGAGAGAGAAGTGCCTAAGGGGCTGAACCCCTTCCTTCTTGCCTTCCTCCCCTACTTATAGCAAAATAGGGGAGGTGGTTGCCGCCCAGCTCGCCCAGGCGAGCTCAGCTCGCCCAGGCGAGCAGGGTTGCTTCCTCCAGAAGCAACCGCCTTCTGGAGGAATATTCCGGAGGGCCCAAGTGGGCCTGGGTGCTATTTGCACCCCCATTTTTACTAAGTACACCCCCCTCTGCTATTTTTTGGTGATTCTTTTTTCGTAAAGTTACGGAAACTTACGAATTTCGTAACGATACTTGTTTTCTTTCCGTAATGTTACGGAACCTTGCGGATTACATAATCATCCCCTTTTTGACTTACGGAATGTTACGGAACCTCACTTAATTATGCAACGATGCTTCCATTTGATTTCCGGTGTGTCACGGAAACTTACGGATTGTGCATCAATATTTTTTTGGTTTTTCGGCATGTCCTGGAATTTCACAAATTGCCTAATGATGGGTGCCAAGCACCTCACGAGGACCAAAGAATGGTCGCACGTTATCGAGCAAAGGTCCCCGGACGAAATTAGGGTATGACAGTTGCCCCTCTTTACTTGTCTTTTATTGGAGATAAAAGGAAAGTAAAGATAAGACACTAATTTCGTTCCTCTCGATTTGACGAGAGTCGCAGGTGACCATAAAATCTCCACATGCAAATGACTTGTTATTCCCAAAATTTCACAAATTGCCTAATGATGGGTGCCAAGCACCTCACAAGGACCAAAGAATGGTCGCTTGTCATCAAGCAAAGGTCCCCGAAAATCAGTGTATGACACTAATTTCGTTCCTCTCGGTTGACGAGAGTCGCGGGTGACCATGACTTGTCGCTCCTAGAATTTCACAAATTGCCTAATGATGGATGCCAAGCACCTCACAAGGACCAAAGAATGGTCGCATGTCATCAAGCAAAGGTCCCCGAAAATCAGTGTATGACACTAATTTCGCTCCTCTCGGTTAACGAGAGTCGCGGGTGACCATGACTTGTCGCTCCTAGAATTTCACAAATTGCCTAATGATGGATGCCAAGCACCTCACAAGGACCAAAGAATGGTCGCATGTCATCAAGCAAAGGTCCCCGAAAATCAGTGTATGACACTAATTTCGCTCCTCTCGGTTGACGAGAGTCGCGGGTGACCATGACTTGTCCGCATGTAAATGACTTGTTGTTCCCGGAGGAACAAAAGGTGCAGAAGACTATGTCAGCCTCTGGATGATACAAGGGTGCAGAATGACCAAACTTGGTCTCTGCTTGTCATCGGGCCCGCCGCCTCTGGATGACAAAAGGGTGCGGATAACCGTAAGGTATCTCCGCGTATCATCGGGCCCGCCGCCTCTGGATGATACAAGGATGCACGTCACATGACCTCAGGGTCAGTATGACAAAGATTATGGGGCGGCCGACAAAAGCAAGGCTCTTGCTCCTACGTATCCTCCAATGAGGAATTCAGACCTACGTAGTTCTTGATAACTTGTGAGACTTGAAAAGTCTCCATCGGAAAATGCTGACATCTCCGGAAAGGGCGCAGATGACCATATTGGTCTCTGCTCGTGAATCACACTTGGGGTCACTGAATGACGAGGTGCGGATAACCGTAAGGTGTCTCCGCGGGCTATCAGCTCTTGAGTCATGGCAACAAAAGGCGGTGTGGTCGACAAAAGCGAGGCTTTTGCTCCTACGTATCCTCCAATGAGGAACTCAGACCTACGTAGTTCTGGATAACTTGTGAGACTGGGAAAAGTCTCGGTGTTTTCTCCACTAAAATGCAAACATGCTTTCGCAAAGAGACAAATATTCCAACTGATTTAGAGCAGCATATGCTTTTTTGAGTGAAAAACAATGCGTCTACCGGGGAAGGAGAGTCTGCTGATGAAATCTCCCATAACCATAAATGAGATTTTGGATGTTAGCATTTCGTTTCTAAATGACCATTTAGAGGAAACACTGGGTTCCACAAAAATAGAAGAAATCCACTCAAAGTGTATCAATCTCGCACAGGTAAGTGTTTCATCCTAATTCCGAACCATAGATATGTCATGAATTGACTTTGCAAATTATTTCCTATCAAATCAAAAATTACACGCGTGATCATGGATCAACAGGGCTTCCCTTGGGAATGGGTTCTTTTGGTGGTTTCTTCTTTCGGCTTTTGTGTGTTTTTGGCTTTTGATTTTTCTGGCTTTTTTTCTTTTTCTGTTTTTGTTTAGTGCGGGGCAAGAAAAAAAGGTCGCTAGCGCACGGGATTTCGGTTGGTAATCAAAGGGAGAAGACTATTTTAGGTCGTGGTTCCCTTTCCTTCTTTTTTCGTTCATTTGGTGACAATTCTGTATTGTTCAGATATCGTCCGGTCCAAAGACCTCTCTGCATATTTCTTCTAGCTTCTTCGATCAAGAACTTTCTTTCCTTCTTTTTTACTTTCTCCCATTCTTTGGTTGGGAATTTTCTTTCTTTTCTTTTTGCTTTCTCCCACTCTTTGATTGGGAATTTCCTTTCTTTTCTTTTTTCCTTTGATTGGAAATTTTCCTTCTCTTTTTCTTTGATTGGAAATTTCCCTTCTATTCTTTTTTGCTTCCGAGGGTAAGGATTGACATTCTCACCCTGGGTCAAGGTTTATGGTGAGTCAGGATCTTGGCTCAAGACTTGTAGAATGGCTAGGCATGGTACATGTCATGGTTTGGTTTGGTTCAAGGATAAAAGGGATGCCCCACATTATTTCCATGACACAAATGCAAAAATGATGATTTGGAAACTTCATGCAAAACTGGTCATGCATGCACCTATGTGGACACTCAAGTGTCAAACTTTTATGGTCATGTGATGCTAGGGCTCAGGATTCATTTCCTCTATTTTAGTCAACCCAACGTTTCCAAAATATGTTCTTTTATCAATTTGTGCATTCATCCGGGTCCATTTCGGGCGTCCGGGGAAATTTCACAACATTCACCCTTCAGGTGTAGACACGTTTTTTTCTCTTCAAAAATCAGTTATGATCAATGAATTTTTTCGAAGAAGAGTTGGAAATCATCTCTTTTCAAAAGCATGTCGGTTTTTAGCTAGACAACTTATTTTCTCTTTTTCTACCTTTTTTCTTACTTGCTTTCTCTCTTTTTTTTCTTATCTGCTCTCCTTTCTATTTCATTTTCTTTTCTTTTCTATTTTTATTTTTATCATGATTTTTTATTTTTTTTTTGTTTATTTTACATATATACTTTTGGACGACATTCCTAAACGAAGAACTCTACACGGTTCCAGAATTTCAAACATCACCGATAGTAATGATATATAAATACTAACACAACAATCTAAACAAAAATGTATGCGCTGTACAAATGACAATCGAAACAACAAAAACAAACATTAGTCTCTCAAGTCATAGAATAAAAATGATAAAAGAAATATGAAAGAAAACATGAATCTGGGGATCTCCCAGTCACGTATCTCCACTCCCTCCCAAGAAGTCAAGCAAATCGGCCATCTCCTCATCCTCATGGGCTTCTTCTCCATCGCCGGGAGCTTCTGGGGGTGCCTCTCCTGCTTGGGCCTCGGGCCAATCTCCGGGCCATGCAACCTCTGCCCTGAACTGGTCTGGAGTAGGGCATGAAAAAGAAGCGAAGCCCTGGCTCTGCATGCTAAGGCTCATCTGGTACAGACAATCATGGGTCCGTACATGTGCTCGGTGGTTGGCCGCCTGCTGGCGAACCAAATGCCGTAAATACTGCTCCATGTCAAATGCCCCAGCCTGGCCAGCCTGATGAGGTGGTGGGGGCGCGCCTGCGGCCTGTGGAGCATCACCCTGAGCCTGTCTCTGGGTACAGTACTTCTCAATAAAAGCCCGGGTGATGGGCGGCCGAATCACCTTGGTAGGTGCAACGGGGACTCCGAACGACTGGCAGAGTCCTGTGATCAGTGCGGGGAATCCCAGGGCCCTGTTGGACTTATCTGGGTCCAAAGGGTGCCTAGTGGGCGCCATACCTGCAAAAATATAGATGGCATCAGCGATCAACTGAGCCACATGGATGCTCATCCGTGACAGGATGGCGTACACCAGCTGGCACTTAGGCATGGGGAGGTCGGAATTATGATCGGTGGGCAGGATGTTGCTGAGGAGCAACGTCATCCATATCTGGGTCAGGGTGGTCATGTTGGTGCGCATGATTCGCACTCGCCTCCCTGCAGCAGTCCGGGCAAAATCCTGCCCCGGTATACATAGCAGCTGGGCAATGGCCTCCTCATCGAACCCATCAGACCGGTTCCTCCTCTGGCCATACTCGCATTCCTGGCCCTCTTCCAACACCATCGGATATCCCAGGAGCTGGCTGATAGCGTCGGCATCGAACGGGATCCACTGACCCCTAACCCAGGATCTCATGTCACGCACGCCCTCCTCTATTGGCCAAGCATTGGCATAAAACTCAAGGACTATTTCTGGATCAAACTTGGCCATAGGAGTAACCAGTGGTGCCCACCGCCGGCGCCCTATTTCCTCCTGAAAATCAGTATACTCGTCGTCCCTGAGCTGGACGCGTCGCTCCCGGAGAAACGACCATCCCTTGATGGCTTCGAAGCGCTGCTGGTGTACAGCGCTCCTAAAGCGGTGACTGTCGTACTCCGGAGCGGAACTAGTTCCTTCGGCCGCCTTGTCCTTCCTGGACCTCTTTGAGGCAAGCTTCCTCGGGGCCATTCCTGCGAAGGCAAACATTTGGAAAGTTAATTTTACCAGTGGGACACTATTCTTAAAGCAAAAATGGCATATAACCTCCTCTCATAAATACAAACATCAATGTAAATTTAGAGCAAGCTTATGCGCATATTTCCTTACGAACGTTCTCTTGCACAAGACATTCTATTAACTAAGAAAAATGCACCCATATACAATCAAGGCAGCTTCGTTACCTAGATTATTTACACGTACTTCCAAGGTGTATTTGTTACTTACATCACACACATCTCCTTGGCTAAATTTACATACATGCATACTCAAAGCATTTTGGGGTACCAAAAATTGCACATGTGCACATCTTGGTATTTCTAATACCTATACATACACAAACTTCATGATGAATCTTGACTATCTACACAATAAGGTGCTACATTCCATGCTCTTTTCAAGTTTTTGCTACCTAAAGCCGCATGCAAATTCAAGTATATTTTCCTTTGCTGACTAAAATTGTATTCAAATTAAAGGGTATACATTTTTTTTGTAATGTATTTTCTTTTCATAACATGCAACATATTTATGTATATTTTTTTGTGAGACATTTTGACTACCAAAAGTTATATGTACATACATCCAAGTATTTTGCTATCATACCCAAAGTGTAAATTGCCAAAGGTATTTTGCTACCTATTCTAAACCTACACATTCATGACGAGCAAAATTCCTAAACATCTAGGCGTAGGGAAATTATTGTAGCGTGGCCCATAGCTGATTGCTGGCCAAAAAGGGTAACTTTACCCAATATGCACCTCCTTTTGTGTTCTTTTTGCATAAAATTTTAGTTTCTAGGCCTAGGGTATATGTGGGGCAATTACTCTAGCCTTTTTCGGGAATGAATACATATTCCAAAAATAGAAAATATGCACAAACCAAAATACCCCATGGGTTGTTTCCTTACAAAAGTCACGCGCTAATGCCATTGAGGCATTTCACCGAACACTTGGTGGGCGCGCGTTTAGGCGTCAATAGCAAGAGAACGGGGACAATGTGGCATGTCCCATTGTTTCAAAATGCATTATAGGCCTAGGGCCATCTCATACCAACCCCTAATTCAACCTAATCAAGCAAGAAAACAAATCAAAATTGCCCCATATATTTTAGCACACTCCCACAACTTAGAGCACCAAAAGGAGATCAAAACACACCAATGAAAAGCTAGAAAGCTTAGGGATGGAATACTTACTTGCTGGTGATGAACAAAAGCGCAAAACGGAATCAAAAAATGCGAAAAAGGATGACCCTAGGGCTGCAAATTCGTCAATCCCGTGGGTATGGCTTTTGAAAGGGGGGAAAAGAAGTTTTTGAATGTAAAAACGCCCCCCCTTTCGTCATTTTTATAATTTGGTGCAGGGGTGGTTCGCCCAGGCGAGCCCAGCTCGCCCAGGCGAGCTAACCTGCACTTTTTTTTTTTTTTTTTTTTGAGGGGAACATTAACCATGTCCCCTCCCTTCTCATGGATTAGCATTTTGCCTAACTTGAACTTACTTAGGTTAGAATTAGGCGTTGATTACTTATTTTATTATTACTCTTTTCCTTTTTAAAACAAACAAATAGTAAAAGAAAGCTGCAAAATACAAAGGATACGGGGCTGCCTTGCAGCGACATTCCCTGCTTGTTTCGCACAGAGAAGGGCAACGATCGGTCGGTCGTGACCCCATCCCCGCTTGCGTTCATCCTTAAGTACCTGCAAGTAATAAACAACCAGGTATGGCCAATCTTGGCCGCATCATTACCCTACCTTGATTGGTTTCTGCCGTTCATGTTTTGTCTTCACTCCAGAAGGTAGCCCAAGGTGATCCTGCCCCTGTTTTACCACAACAGTATACATGCGTATGCATATGCGTATGCATGAATGTTTTCAAACGCAGAAAATTTAGGGAAAGTTGGTTCAGGTTCAATTCTAATTACGCGCTTGGGGGATCCCATGAACTGAGCGGAAGGGCTCAGGCGATCACAAATTAACGCAAGGTGTGAAACTAACGTGAGGACTAAAAGCCTCAAATCCATGTTCATTTCTTTGAAAGATTGTAACGAGAGATACAACAGACAGGAAATCCCTGGGGGAAATCCAGAAAACGCATAAAGATAAAGAACATGCAGCGACATCCTTAATTGCCCCAGCTTCTAAGCATAATATTGTTTGACGACATCGGAGTTCACGGGTGAAGGTAGCTCTTCGCCATCCATGTTGGTAAGCACCAGGGCTCCTCCAGAAAAAGCCCTCTTCACAACAAAAGGCCCCTCGTAGTTTGGGGCCCATTTCCCTCGATGGTCCTTGACAGCATGGGACATTTTCTTTAGCACAAGGTCTCCCTCATGGAACTTGCGTAAGCGTACTTTCTTATCGAATGCACTCTTCATTCTTTGCTGGTATAAGCGCCCATGACTCATGGCCGTTAAGCGCTTACCCTCAATGAGGTTGAGCTGATCGTAGCGTGTTTGAGCCCACTCTGATTCCTTTAATCCGGATTCTGCCAAGATCCTTAATGACGGGACTTCTACCTCAAACGGTAACACCGCCTCCATCCCATATACCAATGAGAACGGCGTTGCCCCAGTTGACGTTCGCACTGAAGTCCGGTAACCGTGTAACGCGAATGGGAGCATCTCGTGCCAATCCTTGTATGACACAGTCATCTTTTGGATAATCTTTTTGATATTCTTATTGGCTGCTTCCACGGCTCCATTCATCTTTGGCCGGTAGGGTGTGGAATTGTGATGCTGGATTTTAAACTCCTCGCACATTTCCCCCATCATCTTGTTATTCAGGTTAGTGCCGTTGTCCGTGATAATCTTCCTTGGCAAACCATATCGGCAGATGATCTCCTTCTTAATGAACCTGACCACCACATTCCTCGTGACATTGGTGTATGAAGCCGCCTCGACCCACTTGGTGAAATAATCTATCGCTACGAGGATGAAGCGATGACCATTCGAGGCCTTGGGCTCAATGGCCCCGATGACATCTATTCCCCACATGGAGAAGGGCCAAGGGGCGGACATGACATTCAGGGGATGCGGTGGGGCGTTGACATTATCCGCGAATGCTTGACATTTGTGGAACTTCCTCACATGGACACAACAATCACTTTCCATGGTAAGCCAGTAATAACCTGCTCTTAAGATCTTCCTGGCCATAGCATGCCCGTTGGCGTGCGTTCCAAACGAGCCCTCATGGACTTCCTCGATCATGCGATTTGCCTCCTTGGCATCCACACATCGCAGGAGTGTCATGTCGTGATTTCTCTTATACAGTGTGCCTCCGCTCATGAAGAAACTGGCTGCCAACCTCCTCAATGTCCTTTTATCGTTGTCGGCAATCTCTGGCGGGTATTCTTTGCTTACGACATACCGCTTGATGTCGTAATACCAAGGCTTTCCGTCCCGTTCCTCTTCCACTTGGCAACAATGTGTGGGTTTGCCACGACACTGAAATTCAATGTAGGGTAGGTCCCCGTGCGGTGTTAGCTGGAACATAGATGCCAACGTAGCAAGTGCATCCGCCATTTGATTTTCCTCGCGGGGAACATGATGGAAGGAGATCTCATCGAAAGTCTTAGCCAATTCCTTGATGTAGGCTTTGTAGGGTATCAGCTTGGGATCTCTAGTTTCCCATTCCCCTCTCAGCTGATGGATTACCAACGCTGAGTCGCCGTACACCTTGAGTAGTTTGACATCGGAGTCAATTGCTGCCTGGACGGCTAGGGCACATGCTTCATATTCGGCCATGTTGTTGGTGCAGACGAATCCTAGCCTGGCTGTGAAAGGTACACATTGATTGTCCGGAGAGATCAACACTGCCCCAACGCCATGACCTAGAATGTTTGACGCTCCGTCAAACCATACAGTCCATTTGTCCCGATCTTCGTCCAACTTTTCCTCGAACAAGGCCATGATGTCCTCATCCGGGAATTCCGGATGCATGGGCTGGTAGTCGTTAAGAGGCTGTTGGGCCAAATAATCTGCCAAAGCGCTTCCTTTTATCGCCTTTTGGGTGACGTAGACTATATCAAACTCAGATAGCAAGACTTGCCACCGGGCGATTCGTCCTGTGAGAGCTGGCTTTTCAAAGATGTACTTGACCGGGTCCATTTTGGATATCAACCAGGTAGTATGGCTCAGCATGTACTGCCTTAAGCGATGGGACGCCCATACTAAAGCACAACACGTTCTTTCGAGCAAGGAGTAATTCATCTCACAGGTCGTGAACTTCTTACTTAGGTAGTAAACAGCGCGCTCTTTCTTTCCGGATTCGTCATGTTGCCCCAGCATACACCCCATTGATTCGTCCAAGACTGTCATGTACAAAATGAGAGGCCTTCCAGGTACTGGTGGCATAAGCACGGGAGGATTCATTAGGCACTTTTTGATCCTTCCAAAAGCCTCTTGGCAATCCTCATTCCACCGATCAGTTTGGTTTTTGCGCAAGAGTTTAAACAACGGCTCACAAATGGCGGTGAGCTGCGATATGAATCTGGCAATATAATTCAAACGCCCCAGGAAACCTCGGACTTGCCTCTCTGTACGGGGTTCCGGCATCTCAAGGATAGCCTTCACTTTTTTGGGGTCTACCTCTATCCCTTTCTGGCTTACAACGAAACCAAGCAATTTCCCTGATTTGACCCCAAAGGTACACTTAGCGGGGTTCAACCTTAATTGATATTTCTTAAGCCTTTCGAACAATTTCCGCAGGTTGACAAGGTGTTCTTCCTCGGATTTAGATTTAGCAATTATGTCGTCCACGTAGACCTCGATCTCTTGATGCATCATATCATGGAACAAAGATACCATGGCCCGTTGATAAGTTGCCCCGGCATTCTTGAGTCCAAAGGACATCACCTTGTAACAGAACGTTCCCCACAGGGTGACGAAAGTAGTCTTTTCCATATCCTCGGGCGCCATCTTTATCTGATTGTAACCAGAGAAACCGTCCATGAAGGAAAATAAAGCGAAATTGGCCGTGTTATCTACGAGGATATCGATGTGTGGTAAAGGAAAATTTTCCTTGGGACTGGCCCGATTCAGGTCCCGATAATCTACACACATTCGTACTTTCCCATCTTTTTTAGGAACTGGTACGATGTTGGCAACCCATTCTGGATACCGAGCGACGGCCAGAAATCCAGCGTCAAATTGCTTCTTCACTTCTTCTTTTATCTTCAAGGATGTTTCGGGCTTCATCCTCCTCAATTTCTGTTTTACCGGGGAACACCCGGGATTTAGAGGTAATCGGTGCTGCACAATGTCAGAACTCAAACCGGGCATATCTTGGTATGACCAAGCAAAGATGTCTTGGTAGTCTTTTAGCAGGATTATTAATTCTTCACGGATAGGTGCGGTAATGCCTGTACCTATCTTTACTTCCCTCTTTCCACTGCCAATTCCTAAGTCTACTAGCTCTGTTTCTTCTTGATGAGGCCCCATTTCTTGGTCCTCATGGGCGACCATTCTTTCTAGTTCTGGGGGAAGTCCCACATCCTCATTTCCTTCATCTTCCGTTTGATTCATTTCTTGCTCGAAGTCGATAGACGGGTCCCAGGTATTAGTACCTTCGGGGGACTCGTCATCGGATCTGCCGTTTCAGAAAAAGAAGTAAACATGCAAATGAATGAGAATGGGTAGAGACCAAGAACAGATGAAGAAAGATCCTTGTATTATAAATTCAAAAACAAAAGACACAAAGCCTTAACAAAATGAAAACTCTAAAGCCTAGGCCCAACTATAGAGCTTTTAAAACCGTAAAGGTTTACATTATGCTTGTTGCGTAAATGCCGGGGCGTTCCTCCACTCGCCAATTTCCCAGCTGGAAATCAGGAGGGCATGGTCGTACCAAATCCAAAGTACTCGGAATATCATCTTCGCATATCGCAAACGCTTGACCTTTGTCTCCCGAACCCGCGCTTATAAAGCTTCTACTTATGTGGCAGGGCGGGCTTCCTTCACCTTCTTGTCTCCAACGCGAACTTTGACCATTGTTCTTCCTTCCCGCGATGCTTCTTTTCATGTCCGCCTGAGTGGGCTTATAGCCTAAACCATACTTCCCACGATTTCCTTGGGTATTTATCAGGCTAGTTATGCCGCCGTTGTTTTTTCCTAAACCCATCCCGGGTTCAAAACCGTTCCCCAACATAACTCGGGCCATCATTACCGCTGCATCGGACAGACAAGGTTGCCCAAAGAGGGAGTCCACGGAGGAAATGCTGACCACCTCAAAAGACTGGAAAGCAGTTTCTAACGATTCTTCTGCGGCTTCCACATAAGGCATGGAGGATGGGCAGCTTACCAAGATATCTTCCTCGCCTGACACGATGACCAAGTGCCCCTCCACTACGAATTTCAGCTTTTGGTGGAGCGTAGACGGCACGACTCCCACTGAGTGGATCCACGGGCGCCCTAACAGGCAGCTGTAGGGGGGGTTAATATCCATTATTTGGAAGGTGACTTGACAGGTGTGAGGGCCTATTTGTACTGGGAGATCGATCTCTCCCCTAACCTCTCGGCGAGTGCCGTCGAAGGCCCGAACCACCATTGAACTTGGTTTTAAGTGGGAAACATTGAATGGTAACTTCTCCAAAGTGCTCTTAGGCATCACGTTTAAACTGGAACCATTATCGATGAGTACCTTGGCTACGATATGGTCCATACACTTAACTGACACGTGTAAAGCCTTATTATGCCCTCTCCCCTCGGCGGGGATTTCTTCTTCGGCGAAGGCAAGATAGTTGTTGGCAGTGATATTGTTGACCAGCCCTCCGAAACCTTCTACCGAGATATCTTGGGCCACGTGAGCCTTATTCAGCACTTTTACTAGCAGAGCCCGATAAGGCTCAGAACTCATAAGTAACTCCAACAGCGAGACCCTAGCCGGGGTTTTGTTGAGCTGTTCGATAACCTTGAATTCGCTCTGCTGAATTATCCGAAGGAACTCGCTGGCTTCCTCTAGCGACACCTCCTTTCTACCATCCTTTTTCTCCGGGGGCCCCTTTGCTGGAATATCTTTATTCGAAGCGTGGGGTGCTTCGCCGTCTTGTTCCTCCACCACTTTTCCTTTTCCCTTGACGTCGGCGGGTTGGACTGGTAGGTCCGGAGGTGCGAACACACGACCACTACGGGTCATTCCACTCAGTCCCGTGATATTTGTTATTTTAGCTGACAGCGAGCTGACGTCAGTGACTTCTTCTTCCTTCTTCCCCGGAGGTGTATATCTCCACGGGACCGCGTGACTATTTTGGTACGGGAAAGGAACAGGTTTGGCCATTAAGGGGTGTCCGGGCTTTTGCGAAGCTGCGCTTTTAGTGAAGTATATCACCAAGGGTTTGGGCTTCGCAACACCGCTCCCCTCCGTAGATTGCATGCATATATGCTGCTCTTCTTTTCCTTCAATGCCGACTTCCAGTCGACCTTGATCTATCATCCGCTGTAACAATTCCTCTACTTCCAAACACGTCTCCATGTCATGCATCTCGCCGGAATGTAGCAGACAGGAATCCTCCTTACACCCACTATGGGGAATCACACCTCCCTTTTGTAGGGCCTCAAAGATAAACCTCCTAGGGGTTGCCACATCCCTTAAAGGTTTAGACCTGTGCGGTCCATCGGATTCAACTGCATTAACTGCTCCCCCTCCATGATTGGCGAGCGGGTTGGTTCTCACATTGGGCCGATCCTCTTGGAAAGTCAGCCATCCAGCATCCATTAAATGTTGGACCTTGTACTTAAGGGCCAAGCATTTTTCGACGGAATGCCCCGGGACACCCCCATGGTACTTGCAAGTTGCGTTAGGGTCATACCACTTCGGGAAAGGGGGTTCGAGGACCCTTCCGGGAGTTATCACGGCCAAATGATTGGCGATGAGGGATGGTAGAAGATCTTCGTACGTCATTGGGAGCGGGGTGAATTCCGGCAATGGCCTCGGAGGGAAGTTCCTTATCGTGTTGGAATTACCGGCCGGTCGAGTCGTGTTCGGAGTTGGAACTTGGGGAGCTTCCCTCTGGGTGGGTGCCTTAGGCTGTACGGGTGTTGAACTAGAGGCGTTCCCAGCATGAGCCGAGAAGCTTGGGTGATGTTGCGCGTACTGATGGGTACCATGAGGTGCTTGCTGGGGTTTGACCCACGCGGGTGTTGAGGAGACGGCATGGGCATCTCCTTCCTTCCTTTTTGCCCCTGTTGCCCCGATTCTTTTGGCATTCACGTTTGTGGAGGAAACGTAATCAAACTTTCCTCTTTTCAATCCAACCTCGATTCTTTCCCCGGCAAACACCAGATCCGCAAAGCTGGACGGCATGTAACCCACTAGCTTCTCATAGTAGAACACTGGCAGAGTGTTTACCATCATGGTGATCATCTCTCTCTCAACCATGGGAGGAGCTACTTGTGCCGCCAGATCCCTCCATCGCTGCGCATATTCTTTAAAGGTTTCACCCTCTTTCTTGAACATATTCTGCAGTTGAGTACGGTCAGGAGCCATATCAGAATTGTACTGATACTGCCTTAGGAAGGCGGTAATCAGATCCTTCCAAGTACGGATACGGGAAGCTTCCAAATTAGTGTACCACACTACCGCAGCTCCGGCCAAGCTATCCTGAAAGAAGTGTATCAACAGCTTTTCATCTTTAGAGTGGGCGCCCATCTTACGGCAGTACATTTTGAGATGGTTTTTGGGACAAGTCGTCCCTTTATACTTGTCGAAGTCCGGCACTTTGAACTTCGGGGGAATAACAACATCGGGTACTAAGCAAAGATCCGTCATGTCTGCAAACGGATAGTCCCCAAATCCTTCCACAGCCCTCAATCTTTCCTCAAGGAGATCGAGCTTCCTCCTTTCTTCAGTTGCCGGGGGCGGCCCTTCCATGGACAAAACTATTGGCGATGCTGCGATGTTGGGTTGAGGCAACGTGCCTGGTGCCGGCCCTTCGGGGATCGGGGGATAAAACTCGACATCCCTCCGAGCATAATCTTGAGGGTCTTTATGGACTTCGTCGGGCTGCTGAGGAGGCTCTTTTTCATGGACGGGAGAAGCAATGTGGCCCGCATCTTCTTGCAAGATGGGTGGTGAATAGTTGGGCGGCAATCCATAAGGGTAAGCCGCTCGGTTGTATCCCAGGTGAGGGCTGCCATCGTGCCCCAGTGTGTCCCTTCCCCGTCCTACTATGTTTGAGGGAGGATGGTGCGTAGTTGCCAAGAGAGTCGGGTCTGCTTCGGCAGCCGAACTGACAGCGGCGGCAGTGGCCGCGTTCTTCTCCATGAGCTGCTTCATACCTAACATGGCCTCCATCATGGAGGCCATTTGTTCTTTCAGAGCCGACATGTCGGCTTTCATCTGTTCCTGCGTCTCCTCTTGATCACCCATCGTTCTAGATTTGGATCTGGTGCGATAGGGATCCCTTGCGGCGCGTTTAGTTATGGTGTTTTTCCCTAAAAAACCAAACGTGAGGAGTGGGTAAAGAAAGAAAACGCATGCTAGAGATGAGATGTAGGAGTGATTTGATTTGCACAAGCTTTTTGGAGTAGAAACATGGGACCAACTCATTTTATTTCAAAAAGGAAGTCATATCTAGTCAAGGTCTGAGAGACCATACAAGTTTCCTAACGATTTCTAATTATGTGGGCCATTAAGTCTATCATATGCTGACAATAGCCGAGAAGCCCATGAATCTCTTCGGGGGCGGAGTAGGTGTCTGCCATCGCCTTGGCCTTGGCTAACAATCGGGGAAGTTCTTGACTCCCGTTCAAGGTAAGAGCAAACCGATCTATCCACATGGTTGCCTCTTGGTGTAAAGAGTCGATCACCCTTCCTCTAGCCTCTTTTTCCGCGTATACTTGGGCATACTCATCCGCGATTCTATGCTCGTGGGCCGTGGCTAGACCTAACTCTTCTCGGTACTTGGCGATGATAGCTAACATGTTGGTCTCTGTCTCGCATAAACGCTGAGACAAGCTTCTTTTGGACCTTGAACAAGCAATCAACTCCTCTTTCAGAACCATGCTATGTGCTCGCGACTGGTCCCTTTCTTCCCTTCGCAACATGAGTTCATTATTGCTACCCCATAGAGCTCCGCGAAATTTGTTCCGGCCATACTCTTCCTTGCGAGCCCTCTTGGTCTCTTGTTCAAGGGCTCTTGCGGTAATTGCATTCTCTTCCCGTAACCCGGCACACTCCTTCCGAACGTGTGTAGCAGCCAACTTGAACTTCTCCTTGGCGAGTTTTGCCTTTCCTAACTCGCTTTTGAGAGCTTGGACTTCTTCGTCCTCTTCCGGTGCTTCAAAATTCTCTTCGCTGACGACTTTTAACTTGGCGAGCCAATCTAAACCTCGTATGCGAACTTTCAGCCATTCGTGGTACCCACCAATGATGCCATTACGAATGCCTCTAAGCTCTTGATCTTTCCTTAACGGGGTTTCCCATGCCTTATGGATTCTTTGTATAGTTTTGGAATTTTGTGCGCCGAGATCCCTCACAAGGAAAGGAGACATGCTTTCTTCCGTCGGTGCTCCCCTCATGGGGTACCCTAGTTGTCTTATAGCGAGCGTGGGATTGTAATTAATACAACCCCTCGTTCCTACCAGCGGAATGTTTGGGTATCTTCCACATGAGAAAAGGACTCCTTCTTTTCCTTCCTTCCATCGGGGGAACCAACTGATTGTTCTACCTCCTATCCCGGCCAAGAGCTGGTCCCAATCCGTTCTCCTCTTTTCAATACACGAGCGATGGCTCAGGAGCAGACATGGATGTCTTGTGTCTTGTTGGAACAAGTGTGAAACCAACCAAACACAGAGGGCGGGTAAGCAACAGATGATCCGTGCGCTACTCTTCTCGCACCTTCGGTCAAATGTGTCAAATAGATCTGCCAAGACAGCTACCACCGGACTTTCCTTGCTATGGTGGTAGGCAAGGAAAGCGTCGATTGCTGCTAGGTCTACCAAACCATCCACGTTTGGAAAGAGGACGACCCCAAAAAACAGCAAAGCTAACACATCCATAAACGGGACCCAGTCTCCTTGATTGGCCATACCCCTCGCCTTGTCTTCTAGGTACTTCTGTGGTAGGCCCGCTATGCCGTTCCGAGTCTGTTTTATGCGGTCCAAACCTCTTGCTGAATCCTTGACCACAGTTGCAATTCTGCTCAAAGAGGGGGGACATCCGAAGGAAAGATATGGTTTTCTTCCCCCGAGAGGACATCCTAGAATTTCCTCAAATTCTTCAATGGTTGGTACTAATTGGAAGTCTCCGAATGTGAAGCATCTCAAAGGCTGGTCGTAGTATTGGGTAAGTGATACAATGGCTTCTATGGACACCTCTGCTATGGTCAACTCTAAGATCTTTCCGTAAGTCTTGCGGAAGGTTTGCATTTGGAGGGGTTCCATCAACCGCCCTAATTCCTTGATGCTGGTGGTATCTGGGCTTTTGACCTTGACTTGGTAGAACCTCTTGCCGGTTTGATTTGTTCCCATGCTTACTAAAGTGAGACAAAAGCTGGTGCAAATCAAAACTCCGATATCTCATGGGTGGGATGGATGAATGCATGAAGAAATGCATATGACACAGATGCAATTTACGAATACGGGGGTCCGGGGAATTTGTCACCTTCTTAGATACGACATCTAGGGGTAGCGAAATGCCCCAACGCATGTTTTTAGGAAGGCGACACGGACCCTCCGTTGGTTTGTTTACAGTAGGGATCAAGACAGAACCCATATGCAATGCCTATGCAAAAGACACAATGCGGGAATGTGCACAGTATGACAATATTTACCGAACATAAGCAAAAGGGTATATGATACTCATGCATGGCAGTGTAAAAATGGCACGCAGCGTGTTTGCTTCGTGCCCCTATTTAAGGGACCTATAAGGGAGAGAACTAACTAGGCTTTTAGCAATAACCCCCAAGGTAGTTATATCTCTCTTGATGGTTTCTAGAGGTATCATCCCCTTTGAAGAACATATTGTAGCAGTAGGGACTACTAGCAACAATAGGTTTTCAAAGAGAAAAGCTCTAGATGAGGGTTCACTGTAATCAAGCAAGTCGGAGACCTAGCATGATCACAGATTCACCTCCACTCCTTATGCTCCCATGAACCCGGGTATAGGGCCCTTTTTCACTCACAGTGTGTGCAAATGGTGTTGGTGTTTGTGTGCATCAAATGAATAAATATTTACTTCATGCATACATTTAAAACGCACTAAAAGCAACAAAGAGTTTATATACACAAGAACATAATGAAAGGAAACCAACAAAGGAGAAAGTCATGATAAAACATTGCACAAGATTAAATGGCCTAACTCTCTTAAAAACAGTCCCCAGTGGAGTCGCCAACTGTCGCAACCTACCCTTCGGCGGGAGGGCGACGCGAGACTCGCGGGATGCGTGTTCCACGAAAGGAATACGCGCGGAGTCGCCACCAACGTTTATTTGAGGAAAACGTCGGAAAAACCGGAAAAGACGCGATCTACGAACTTTTAAGTGAAAGGTTCGGGAGTTGTATTTACGCACGGGGAAGGTATTAGCACCCCACACGTCCGCCCCAAGGGACGGCAGCCTTTAATCGAATGTGCAAACATGACTTTTATTTTTACGTTCCTTTTTATGTCCTTATATCCTTTTATACCCTTTTTATATTTTTTCTTTTTTGTGGTCGACAAGGGTGTTTCCCTTTGCTCCTACGTATTCCTCAATTTGTGATGAGGAAATCAGACCTACGTAGTTCTTTCTTATCAAGTGATTCTTTTTTACTTTAAGAGGTGATCATTTTAAGGCGTTGGACCTTAAAAATGATCCATTTTACTTAGTGAGAAAATGAAATGACAAACTTCAAAAGCCTATTTTTGTGGACGAGCTTGACTAGGCGAGTTGATTTTAGCCTTAGTTTCACTTTAGTTATTAATCAATTCGATTAAGAATGAGAAATCCCAAAGAGAAAACGTCCGATTGATTTTCCGCTTTATTTTACTAAAAAAAGATGTTTTTTGATTATTATATTATTTTTACCTCTTTTTGATTTCCAACGTGGTTACGGCACGACCGAACGGTCGGAATTCATTTTAACCGAAGTTAACAGATAATACAATTCAAACGTTCGGTGGAAATTGATTTTATTTTTAGGTTAAGCGAGAAATGACTTAAGTGAAACGGCTTAAGCACGTCAACAGGGGGGTATAAAAAGTAAACAAAACGAGAATAAAAATGCACGAAACACAATGTGGACCACCATGGGTGCATAGAATGAATCGAAAAGCTTGGTTCGAGGTACTTACCCGTTGAAGATCGAAGAACGAATGAAGAACGTCGAAGAACGGTTGAAACCTTTGCGAAATTCCTCACGGAAAACGTTACGGAAACGTTTCGGAAGCGCCTCGGCTTAGATTTTCTTCACGGAAACAATTTTTCCAAGCAAATTCGAAAGAGAGAGAAGTGCCTAAGGGGCTGAACCCCTTCCTTCTTGCCTTCCTCCCCTATTTATAGCAAAATAGGGGAGGTGGTTGCCGCCCAGCTCGCCCAGGCGAGCAGGGTTGCTTCCTCCAGAAGCAACCGCCTTCTGGAGGAATATTCCGGAGGGCCCAAGTGGGCCTGGGTGCTATTTGCACCCCCATTTTTACTAAGTACACCCCCCTCTGCTGTTTTTTGGTGATTCTTTTTTCGTAAAGTTACGGAAACTTACGAATTTCGTAACGATACTTGTTTTCTTTCCGTAATGTTACGGAACCTTGCGGATTACATAATCATCCCCTTTTTGACCTACGGAATGTTACGGAACCTCACTTAATTATGCAACGATGCTTCCATTTGATTTCCGGTGTGTCACGGAAACTTACGGATTGTGCATCAATATTTTTTTGGTTTTTCGGCATGTCCTGGAATTTCACAAATTGCCTAATGATGGGTGCCAAGCACCTCACGAGGACCAAAGAATGGTCGCACGTTATCGAGCAAAGGTCCCCGGACGAAATTAGGGTATGACACTAGCCGTTTTCTCAACAATTAAGTTCACACTCTCACCGGGTTATGGTTCAAGCTTTTCTTTCTTAATCAATCTGTCTACTGACTAATATTTCTAATTGCGAGCCTACTTTCTTGTTCTTTCTCATCTAACATACATGCTCATTCAAAACTCATGATTTCAACATATGCTTCACCCTTTCATGCAATCAATTTACAACACCAATTTCACAAAAAAATAATTATGTTTGCACTACATACTCAGATAATCAAGTCAAACTGTTCAGTATGCTTCAAGACATGCATACTACTATCCATAATCAAAAGTATGTAAACATAAATATAAACCCATATCACAAAAAAAAAACAAGTGTACTAAAAGCATCATAATTATAATATTTATCAAAAAACAAGAACAAGAATTTAAAACTCTTGTGACTGGTCATCCTACTGGATTTCCTGATCCTCAGTATCCTCCTCATCTGTCAAATGTAGCACATGAGTGGCTAGAGGAGTGGTCATCAGTCCCAGGGCTGGTGTGGCAGGGTCCTCTAGAATATCAAGTAATGGAGTAGAAGGATCTACTGGCATCTCATGCACTGGTGTAGGAGGGTCTGCTGGCTGCTGAAGAGAAGATTGATCCACCACTGGAGAGGGTGGATCTGGTGAAATCTGTGGTGATCTCTCTGGGTAGCAGCCTCCTGCCTTACCTGTGACCTGCCTACCTCAAAAATGAATGGCTCTGGGATGGTGGCCTCTGAAGATGCATCCTGTACCTACTGAGGTACCTGAGCACTGGGACCTCCACCTTCCCTCACAAAAGAAGGCAGGGTTCCTGGCCAGGATACCTTCTCTAAAAACTACTCCACTGTCAGAATGGATCCTGGAGGAGCTACAACCTGCAAGCTCTGCATTAATAAAATTTGTCCTTGATGAAGACTCTGAAGCATGGACTCAAAGCGTAGAGAGTCCTGAGTAGATGAGCCTAGAGGAGCTGTTGTAGGAGTAGCAGAAGTGGAAGGAGCTGGTAGAGTAGAAGAAGAAGGAACATTAGCTAGTCGAACCCTTGTCTTCCTTGCCCCTCTAAAGTTAACTATTAGATCATCCACATTCCAACAGTTTTTCTTAATGTAGGCCAAGTTAATGGTCGGGCTCAGGCTTTCATAGGTCAAACTGTCAGAGGTAACTCCTCTAGCTCTGCATAGGGCAATGATCAAGGCTGGAAATCTGAGCCTAGAGGAGTTACTCTGAGCAATAGAAGAAATCTGAACTGAGATAAGGGCTCCAATGTTTATGTCCATGTTGGTCACCAAGCCATAGACCAACCTAGCTCTAACTATATTTAAATATGAGGTATGGGATGTGGGAGATAGGTTGGAGTAAGAGAAGACACTTCATGTTTGGGTCAATGTCATCAGATGTTTTTTGAGAAGCTTCCATGGCTGGCCCTCAGCATTCAAAACAAACCCCTTGCGGGGAATACAGAGCCTGGCTTCAATCTCCTAAGGATTAGTCCTCAACCTGCAAAATCTAGAGTAGGTGGGTAAAGATTCCCCCTCCTCTAATACCACTGGAGTCTGAAGGAACTCATTTAGGCTATCTGTATCTATTTTGATTAGGTGTCCTCGTACTCTGGCTTGCTTGGGTGATTGATCCTTTGTGGTGTATAAATTAGCATAAAACTCCTTCACCACAGCTACATCTATGCTTCCATCTTGGAGATTCGCGAGGCATTTGTGTAGATTATGCCTCTCCAATTCCACTTTAAACTCGTCAAACTCAGTATGATAAATCTGCACATTTCTCTCCGGAAGGATATTTCGGCCGAGAATGTTATCGGTGTATCTATTCCAAGCATCCAAAGAATGAAATTGTTTGGTATCATACTGAGCTTGAGATCTAGAAGCAGTGTTCTTCCTCTTCCTGGATGCCATCTACAATAAAAAGAACCCATCAGTTTATTAGACCAGAAGTTATCAAAATTGAAACAGAAAATAAAAACTAAAATTGGCAACGTGCGCTTAGCGAGACGCAACTCGCTTAGTGCGCCTTAAGAAAAACAACACACTGGCTTAGCGCAACAGGGTTGCGCTTAGCCAATCATGATAGAAAATTTTTCTCTGCATAATTGGCTTAGCGAGATAGGCGTTCGCTTAGCCCATAACACTTTTATTTCAAACAATGGCTTAGCGAGCAACACTGGCTTAGCCTTATGCATGCCGTAACGAATAGCGCTTAGCCCACGGGGGCGGCGCTTAGCGCGAGCAACACTTCCAAAATTTGACTAAGTTATATGGGCTTACTGACTAGGCTCGCTTAGCCCAACCTCTGCCGCAACGAATATCACTTAGTTGGGACAGGCGCGGCTTAGCGCGAGGTAGTCAACAAAAAATATCTGTTTAAGGTACCTGGGCTTAGCGAGACAACACTCGCTCAGCCATAGGTTTGTCATTAATGATGTGGATAGTGGCTTAGCGCACCCGGAGGTCCCTTAGTCGTGTTGTTCATAAGGAAGATGAACATTCAACAAAATGGATGAACTCGCTCAACGCATGTATGTTGGCTAAGTGAGTTCGTCTGTAAATGTATACATACAAGGCTTAATTGATGAACTTGCTTAGCGCATCATGCTCATTTATAGGGTTTTCCTCTTGAGCTTCAACCTCTACAAATTCTTCTTCTCTTCTGCTTACAACTTGAGTCACTTCTTCTACCAGCTTACCAACCTGAATTTCTGTACTTTTAAATGCTCGTTGAATTGATTCAATTGTATCCTTGAATTGCATCAACAAATTGTCCAGATTGAAACCTCTTTCTGCTTCCTTTTGATAGTAGGTTTGTAACTCTGGTTCCCTTTGATAATCTTCTAAATAGTAGCTCTTGCCAAAATGAATCTCATGATTTTGCATTGAATTTTGATTAGCTTTAGAGCTAGCATGATATGCCATGAATTCTTCGAACACACTTTCAAGATCAGGAGCTTTTTCTTCTTCATAATGATGGTAAGGATTAAACTCCTGTCTCCACCCAGAATTATTCGTGGAATAGAGATAACAATTGTCCTTGTAATGCTCTCTTCGACACAAATCACAATTTATTTGTGGAATAGAAATAATAATCTCCATGATGCTGAATCACAAGATTGAACTTCTTCGTCTAAAATGGATGCTACTATCCTGTCTTGCAACAATTTCCTTCTCCTTTCGGCTTTGTTCTTTCTTAACGTGGCTTCAATTTCCAAGTCTAGAGGAACTAAATTACCTGTAGGAGATCTATGCATACACTTAAAGTTTGAATATGTGAGGAGAGAAACTTTTCCCTCAGTTGCTTAGTTTTATTTCATTCAAATAACATATATATATACAAATAGGAGAGAGACAGCTTGACAAGCTTTGACAAGACAGTACACACTGCTGTCTTCTTCAACAAGATAAAATAGGGAAATCTACTCTAAAGATACATCTAATAATACCCATAATTATAACACTCCCCCTCAAGCTGGAGCATATAAATTATATGCACCAAGCTTGGAACATATAAACTGAATTCTAGGCCCCCTTAAGGATTTAGTCAAAATATCTGCTGGCTGATCATTGGAATTAATGAATTCAGTGACAATCTCTTTAGACAGTAGCTTCTCCCGAATAAAGTGACAGTCAATCTCTATGTGCTTGGTTCTCTCATGGAAGACTGGATTTGAAGCAATATGCAGAGCAGCCTGATTATCACAATACAACTTCATTTGCATCACTTTGCAGAATTTCAACTCTTCAAGAATTTGTTTGACCCACATAAGTTCACATGTAACTACAGCCATAGATCTATATTCAGCCTCTGCACTAGATCTAGCAACAACAGTTTGCTTCTTACTTTTCCAAGAAATAACATTCCCTCCAATAGAGACACAATATCCGGATGTGGATCTCCTATCCATAGGACAGCCAGCCCAATCTGCATCACAATATCCAGATACTTGTGTATTACCTTTGTCTTCATAAAGTAATCCTTGACCTGGAGCTCTTTTAATGTATCTAAGAATACGCATAACAGCATTCCAATGATCAACACGAGGGTTTTGCATAAATTGGCTCACCACTCCAACAGCAAAGGAAACATCAGGTCTTGTAATGGTGAGATAGATGAGTTTTCCCACAAGTCTTCTATATCTCTCGGGATCAGAATACATTTCACTCTGATCTGCAAGAAGCTTCAGATTCGGATCCATAGGACTATCAACAGGTCTACAATTCTGCATGCCTGTCTCCTCCAAAATGTCAAGGGCATACTTCCTTTGAGAGATCACAATACCATCTCCTGACTGAGCCACCTCAATACCAAGGAAGTACTTCAAATATCCCAAGTCTTTGGTCTGGAAATGACTAAATAAGTGCTCCTTTAGCTGAATAATCTTAGAAGCATCATTCCCTGTAATCACTATATCATCAACATATACTATCAAGTAAACACATTTTCCAGGGGATGAATGACAATAAAAAACAGAATGATCAGCCTCACTACGTTTCAACCCAAAAAGTTGAACAATATGACTGAATTTACCAAACCAAGCCCGAGGGGATTGCTTCAACCCATAGAGAGATCGACGCAGCTTACAAACAAGACCATACTCCCCCTGAGCAACAAACCCAGGAGGTTGCTCCATATAAATTTCTTCCTCAAGATCACCATGAAGAAAGGCATTTTTAATATCAAGCTGATGAAGAGGCCAATGACGCATGGCAGCCATAGCAAGAAAGAGACGGACAGTAGTGATCTTAGCTACCGGAGAGAAGGTGTCACAATAATCAAGGCCATATATCTGAGTATAGCCTTTAGCTACTAATCGAGCCTTAAGTCGATCAATTTCACCATTAGGCCCAACTTTAACTGCGTAGACCCATCTACAACCCACAGCCTTCTTACCAGGAGGAAGAGAAACAAGTTCCCAAGTACCACTATGTTCAAGAGCTTGCATTTCATCAATCATAGCTTGTCTCCATCCAGGATGACTAAGTGCCTCATGAATATTAGAAGGGACAAAATGTGAAGATAGAGAGAAAACAAACGAAGAATATAAAGGAGACAAACGATGATAACTCAAAAAGTTATAGATAGGATGAGGATTACGAGAGGATCTAGTACCTTTTCGGATGGCAATGGGCCAATCTGAATCAGAGGGATGAGAAGTGGCAGGATCCATGGCTTGAGGATTGATTGAAGAAGGAGGAGAATCATGAAAAGAAGCTTCAGGTATTGAAGGACCAACTTGTTGTATCCTGCATTGGTTTGTGAGAAGAGGTGGAGAAGAAGGAACCTCACTGACATCTGGATTTGAGGTATCTAGAGGACATGGAGAGGGAATTGGAAGGACATTCTGGATGGAAGAAGAATGGTCAGTAGATGATGGGTAGAATGGTGTGTCGATGATGGGTAGAATGGTGTGTCTTCAAAGAAGGTTACATCTGCAGACATGTAGTATCGCCTGGTGGATGGTGAGAAGCATTTGTAACCCTTTTGAAGACGAGAATAACCTAAAAAGACACATTTAATTGCACGGGCAGAAAGTTTGTCTAAACCAGGGGAGAGATTATGAACAAAACAAGTACAGCCAAACACTTTAGGTGGAACATGGAATAAATGATCATGAGGGAAAATGATTGAGTGAGGAATTTGATTCTCAAGAGAGGAAGAAGGCATTCGGTTAATTAGGAAACAAGCAGTAAGCACTGCATCCCCCCAATGGTGTGTGGGAACATGAGAGGCTAACATTAGTGATCGTGCGATGTCAAGGAGATGACGATTTTTCCTTTCGGCGATACCATTTTGTTGTGGTGTATGGGGACATGTAGATTGATGTAGAATGCCTTTTGAAGATAACAAAGAGGAGAAATCATGAGAGAAATACTCTTTGGCATTATCACTTCTAAAAACCTGAATTGTTGTTTTAAATTGGTTTTCAATCTCATTGAGGAAGGAAATGAAAATAGGCAAAAGTTCAGATCTGTCTTTCATTAAATAAACCCAAGTACATCTAGAAAATTCATCAATAAAAGTTACAAAATATCGAAAACCAAAAGAGGAAACACGACTTGGTCCCCAAATATCAGAATGAATGATAGAGAAGGCTGAATTACATCTTTGAACAGTTTTTGGAAATGAGGACCTAACATGTTTTCCTAGTTGACAAGGTTCACATTCTAAGACTCGAAGATTCTTCAGACTAGGGATCATCATTTTCAGTTTTGGTAGACTTGGGTGACCTAGACGATCATGCAAAAGTTTGGGGTTTGAAGTTGCTGAACAAGAAACAGAAAAGTTGGGCTTCAAGTAGTAAAGTCCTCGTGATTCACGTCCTTCTCCAATCAATCGACCCGTGCCATGTTCCTGGATAACAAAAGATTTAGCAGTAAAGGTTACTGAGCAATTTAATGAACGGGTTAACTGACTCAATGAAATTAAATTGTAGGGACATTGAGGAATAAACAAAACAGAATCCAACTTCAATGAGGAAGATAAAAACACATGACCACTCCCTTGAGCTGCAACTTTGGAACCATTAGCCACAGTAACAAGATGAGGAATTTTTGGAAAAGAAATGGATGTAAAAGAAGACTTGTTACCAGAAATATGATCAGAGGCACCTGAATCAAGTATCCAAGGACTGGGACCATCAATAGATTGAGAAATACATGCTGTTGAATAACATGGTACAGAGGAAGATGAAGTCTGGCTGCTGGATTTCTCAGATTTCAGCTTCAAATATTCTTGATATTCTTTATCAGAGAACTTAGACTCTGATTTTTCGGTTTCGGTCTGAGTTACCTGAGCTACTTTGTCAGGGAAGCCATGCAAGGAGTAGCAAGTCTCTTGTGTGTGGCCCATCCTCTTGCAATATGTGCATTGAGGACGTCCACCTCTCCCACCACGGCCTCCTCTACTGTTACGTCCTCCCCCTCTCCCACGAGGTGCAGCCATGGCTGACGTCTCCACTACATCAGCCGGATTTTCTTCTTTCAATGCATGGGGAACACGAAGCAGCCTAGTGATGAGAGAATCCATCGACGGAACCTGATCTCCAGCTAAGACTTGATCACGAACGTGATCAAAGTCTGAATGTAAACTTCTCAAGATGAGAACCATATAGAACTTATCTAGCTTTCTATTCACTTCCTCCAACGATTCAGCCACAAGGAACCTCTTCAATTCTTCCACTGCTGCCCGAGCTTTACCTATGTGTGCAATCATATCGTGGCTGGTTTGTTTGAGAGCTGTGACCTTCAAGGTTGCATCAAACAAACTCTGAATATCATTGGCAAAGATTTCCCGGGCCTTTTTCCAAAAGGAGCAGCATGTTTTGAACGATCTGAGAATCTCCAAAACATCTGCCTCAACTGACTGCCATAAGACAGCACAGAGCTGATAATCTAACTTTTCCCACTCAGGTCTTCTATCATCCGGAACTGCCTCAGCATCTTTTTCAAGATGGTCATGATGCCCTTGCCCAAGGAACCACAGTTCTACTAAAGCAGACCAGGATAAGTAATTTTTCCAATTGAGCTTTGCTGTTGTGATAGTGGGAGTTCCAGAAAACGAAAGTATTGGGCCAGACGAAGCCATTTTCACTCACAGATCAAAGGAAACTAAAGTAGAGAGACAAGGAAGGCACAAGGTCACTCAACAAAGTGCCGAAACCAAAAACTAATGGCTGATATGGACTCAGGAGAGCCCGACGAGACGGCCGGAAGCAAACGCGCGCGTTTCCGGCAAGGGGAGGGCGGCGCGTGGTGGTCACGCGCCGGCGTTTGGCGCGCACGAAGATGGTGCGTGACGGCGCGTGGGGAAGCTCCTGGCCCAGCGGTTAGTTGCGCTGAGTTGCGCTCCTCGAGGCGCACAAAACCCTGTAGTCGCCGGTTGAAACGGCCGGCGGACGGCGGCGGACGGTGGCGGACGGCGGCGCGGACGGCGGTGGATACGACCCGCTCTGGTACCAACTTAAAGTTTGAATATGTGAGGAGAGAAACTTTTCCCTCAGTTGCTTAGTTTTATTTCATTCAAATAACATATATATATACAAATAGGAGAGAGACAGCTTGACAAGCTTTGACAAGACATTACACACTGCTGTCTTCTTCAACAAGATAAAATAGGGAAATCTACTCTAAAGATACATCTAATAATACCCATAATTATAACACATACAAAACACTGACAGAAACAATGGTTATCCAATTCAAGAAGGAAACAACTATAAACAAAACAAATATTCACAAATAATAAAAGAATAACAAATAGACACTTAAAGAACTAAAATAAACTTCCCAAATAGAAAGAAGTTCCTCGGCAACGGCGCCATAAACTTGTTCGACGACCGACAAGTGCACCGGATCACGCAAGTAGTATAACACGGTAAGTGAATACCGAGTATCGAACTCTCGAGGAACTTGTTTTACTTGGTAAAGCTGTGGTTTAGTAAATAAGTGTCTTTGGGTGAAAGCTTGGTGTCTGGTATGGACAAGTATGCAAACTAAACTATTCAAAAGTAAATCACGTGAGTAGTGGTGTGTGAAGACAGATAGACAACTTGTTGGTCTTCCTACAGGGTGGACTAATGTTATTAAGGATGTTCTCTACCTAACAATGTTCCTGTGTTCTATGTTGTCTCCTAAACTACTAAACCCCGATGTCTCGCGCATGTTTAGCCAAATCATAATCAAGCGTCGTCCTCAGATCCCTCTTGTTGGACTACTTAACCAGAATCGCATTAAGACATAACATAACGAAAACTAGGTTATTGTACCCTGATGTCTCGTGAAAATACGATAAGCTAGGCCTATCCTATCAAGTTCTAAGGATCAAACCATTTCCCAATGTTGAGTGACCCTAACTAAGCATGCTAGTGTGTGATCAAGGCAGAGGCACACTAGAATTAAGTACTGATAGCACAGTGAACACATAAAACATCATTAGATAGATATACAAATATTTACATCAAGTACCCCATAGGAAAAACCAACTGAGGATCTAGCTTTCCATAACAGGGAATCTTCCTTTACAACAATGAGAAGAGAAGATGAAAGATAGAAGAAATACAAGTAGTGGGGATGTCTCCTCCACCTCTAGAAACCTCACAATCTCTCAAAATCTCCTCCAAAGCTCCGCAAGATGGCTTCCTCGTCAAGCTCAACTCTCTCCCAGTCTCTCCACAACCAAAAAACTCCCAAAAAAACTCAACTCTCCCTCAAAAATCGTGATTTTATCTTAAATAGGCAATCTTGTCGGTGGACGTGCGCTGCAGAAGATGAGCTCGCTTAGCGCACGTAAGTGACTTCTGGCTTAGCGCCAGTCACACTTGCTCAGCCTGAAGGTGAAGATGGTGCGCTTTACGAGTTGGCTTTCGCTCAGCGCCTCTATACAGCTCATCCTTCTTCCAGAATTGTCCATGCGCTTAGCCATCAGATGGGGCGCTTAGCGGATGATGCGCTTAGCCAGAAGATGAGTGGCTTAGTGAGTTCATGAAATCTGCACTTCACCAATCTTGCCTATTTTACCTGAAATTAAAGTGGAATGATCATTAAATACACCGAACTGGGATACAAAGTACCTATTACCTAAATTATCAAAATGTAATTACAATACTACCAGAAACAACTATACACGGGAGGAGTTGTATACAATTTACAACAGTTTTTTACACAAAAGTTAGTCTTATTAACCGACTAACAAGCCCAATCCGAATAAATACCATATGCAAGATAGTACCTCATATTATATGGAGTTCCATTAATTGTAAATTGTACTGGAGGAGCTCAACCTTGCAAAACATCATCAAACACAAGCGATTGGTTTAACACATTAATGTCATTGTTTGAACTTGCAACTCCAAAAAATGCATGCCAAATCCACAAGTCTTGTGAAGTGACGACCTCAAATATTATTGTGGATTTGCAATGATCACCTCTACGATATTGGCCCTGCCATGCAACTGGATAATTTTTTCACTCTCAATGCATGCAATCAATAAAATCTAACTTACCTGGAAACCCTCCTGCATCTCCAATTTGTAGTAGGCGATTGATGTCATTGTTGTTGGGTCTTCTCATGTACTCTTGTCCAAATATCTCATTGATACCCCTTACAAATTTTTGTAAGCATTGAGTTGTCATGCATTCACCAATTCTAACATACTCATCCACACAATCAGCATGTGATTTGTATATCAGTATACGAATAGCTGCAATGCACTTCTACAATGGTTAGAGACCCATTCTACCAATAGCATTAGGTCTCATTTGTAAATATTCATCATGATTACTAAGAGCATTGACAATTGGATTGAACAATTGTCGCTACATTCGGAACCTACATCGGAATTGAGTCTTTGTGTATACTGAATTTTCTGAGAAGTAGTCATTCATCAATCATAGATGTCCATCTTCACGATTGTGATTAATGACTCTTCTAGGCCTTCTGTGTTGACTATTGTTGCTTCCTTGTTGTTGTATCACACGTAAGTAGATCATGATTTGTTCATCACTATTGTCGTCAAGTGTTTCATAAACAATTTGTTTCCAAACTCTATCGAAATCATTATTTTGACCCATTGTATGAATGATTGATTGCATAAACAAGTGAAAGAAGAATATTGTTTGAAAGAAACTTACAACAATGAATGAGAATTCAACAATTAAATAACAAATTGTACAACGGTTAATTTCATAACGACTAGTTTTACATCAACTAGTTTCATAATGACTAGTTTCACAAATAAAAAAAAATTGAACAAATTAAAATATGGTTACAAATAAAAAAAATACAAGTCAAACATGATTCCTAAAAATACAAATTAAAAGACAATTACAACAAATTAAAACTACCAAACAAATTAATACTAGATTCCTAGTTTGTGCCTAATTATTTTACAAAAGGCTTGATGGTCTTCGAGTTAAGTTTCAAACATTATAGATGTGTCTTTCATTATAATGCCGTAATACTCATTTCCCAATTTTTTCTCCCTTAAGGCTGCTAGTTTGGAATTGACAATATTTCTTTCCCTTATTGCTTCCTCCAGGCTAGTCAAGTCCACAGGATTGGTAGATATTCTTACTCCTTTCCCCTTGCTTTTCCTTTTGGCTGCCTTTTGCCCCATTGGACAAATAATTGGAGATGGTGTGTCAGCTTCAGCATCTTCAACAGGTGTTTCTAGATTACATGACGATGAATATGCCCTAGATGCGGAATTCTTCGTCCTTTTAAAGCAATTTTTAGTAAACTGTTGTAACCATTTCGGTTGATCTTTCAAAAGTCGCCAAGCATGTTCCAAACCGAATTTGCTTCCTTCGTCTTCCTTTCAAATGGCATATGCATTAAGAATCACATCATTATCCGTGCAACCACTTTTCTTCAATGATATCGCTTGCTTGTAATGACCCTTGAACTTTTGCACACCCATATTAATTTTTTGTCATCGTGATTTCAGTTGATTCGCTGCTCTTTTGCGTAGTTCCCCTCGAAAGTTGTTATAATTTTTTGTTACTCTTGTCGAAAAGCGGTCTCTTGCTTGACCATCACCAACAATTGTATCCATTGAGACATTAAACCACAAACCAATAAGATGTCTATCCTCTTCAATAGAAAAGAAAACTCACAACTTTTTCTTTGTAGAATACTCTCCTCATTCCAATGTCATGTTTTCTAGCCGTTGAGTAGAAAATTATGGAAATTGTGTTTCAACGTCATCATTGGAAGGAGTTTGTGGACCACTAGAACTATTTGGAGGGTTATGAAACATGGAAGAACTGTTTTGTGGCATTGAAGAAAAAGTTTGAGAATTTTCAGTGGAAGGGGTTTGATTATTTTGCATATAATTCATTGGTGGTGGTGGTGACAAGTAGGAAAAAAATGAAGTAGGATTTTGAGAAATTATGTTTGAATGAGGAAGTTGATAATTTTGTAAAAAATTGTAATAAACTTTCCAATTATACTGATTTGGATCCATTAAGAATGAAACTAAAAAAGAGATTGAGATTGTAAATAAGAGATTAAGAAATAAATTATGATAAGGAGAAATGGTGTGTAAAATATGAACAACATGTGTTCAATTTATAGGTTACAAAATATTTTTTTTTATAGAAAAACAATAATGGTAATTTTTTTGAAAATTTGGTGGTCCAACATTCATATTTTTTCCTCCAACGATCATTTTAATTTTTAATTTTTTTCTTCTTTTTTCTCTCCCCGACTATTCCACTTGCCCTCTCCCCTTCCTCTTTTTTTTTTTCTCTTCCTCTTGCCCTCTCCCCTTCCTCTTTTTTTTTCTCTTCCTCTTGCCCTCTCCCCTTTCTCTTTTTTCTCTTCCCCCATGTGACTATTCCTTTTCCCATCTCCCTTTCCTTTTTTTTTCTCTTCACCTCCCCTTCCCTTTCCCCTTTCTTGGAGTCTTCCCCTCTCCATGATGTGACGGTGCCGCCAAATCAACACACGTTTGCCGGTGCGATGACGCATCTTAGCCGGTGCGACGACGCACCTTCGTCAGTGTGAAGGTGACATGCATCTGTTCAAGTATTTTTCTTCCATTGCATCTTTTTCTTGTTGCTTCCCTCCCAAATCCGTTAAACTACTTTTGGGATCTTGTGCAAGATCCATGGTGCCATGCTAGAGATCCTAACTCTCTCTATTACTAGATCTTCACAAAAATGGATCTTAAGTGCAAGAACACACTCCAAGTGCCCTAAATTTGCTCGAAGGTGTTTCTAGTGGATTAAAGATAGACCAATCCACATGTTTAAGCCCACATCTTTTCATTTGTTGCACAGTTTCTCGTCAGAAAGACACATCACTCAATCTGTACTTGTTCCACTACTTTTTCTTGGACCCATATTGGATTTAGGTGTGACTTTTGTCCTTCTATAGTTCCATCCATTCAAAATTTATTGGGTAAATAGTCACTTTTGTCCCTCAATGTGTAATTCGTTGATAAATGTGTCACTGAAAGATGAAAATACAAAAATTTAGTCATTTAAAGTGTAAAAAGTACAACAAATATATCCGGATATTATTAATAGATTGTGACTAATTATTATTATTATTATTATTATTATTATTATTATGTGTTTGTAATTTATTGCTCCTATTCGTTTAGTACTTATATAATATATTTTTTAAATTGCCTTTTAATATATATATTTTTATTATTTTGATTTCTTTGTCAAACTTTAATCTTTGTTGTTAAAAAAAAACTTTATCTTATATCTTATAATTTTATCAAATTTTTACTAAATTTCTCACTTTTAATCTTTAAAATTATTTCATATCTCAATTCCAACTTAAATACCCTTATATTTAGATTAAAAATAATATGTTGAGAGTTTTGAGTAGAAAAAATACAATCGACCGCGAGACTAAATTTATTTATTTTAAAAAATGAATTTAATCAACTATGTTTTTTTAAAAAAAGTCTCACAAAATTTTAACCAAATAAAGCTAAAGTATAATTATAAGTCTTTTTTCTTAATCAATAAAATGTATATATATACCTCAAATATGAAAGCATCCCTTGGATAAATCTTATGTGCTTTCACTCGAGACAACACTTATTATACATAATATGAATGAAATGAAAACAGTTTCTAACAAATAAAGAACCCAAATAAATTTAAATAAAAAATACAATAATGCTCAAATTAATACAGAGGTTAACTTCAAAATAAAAAAACTAATATAAAGGTTTATTTTTTATCTTTGGGACGTAGAGTTGTATCTCTTGTTGATTTAAGGGCTGCAACGATCTTACATTTCATTTGACATATTGTGACAGCATACGTAATAAAGATTGATAATTAATTGAAGAAACAAAAAATTTCAAGAAAAAAAAGGCTTTCATTTTTTAAATAGTAACTCAATTTTTATATATCATAAAACTAAAGAAATTTATTTTATTTTGGAAAATAAGTAGTTATATTGATTAATTAAAAAACTAATTAACAATTTGATAGATAGATAATCAAAGTATAAGAGTTCAAATCTTAAGTTGTATTTTACTGTTTTTTTAATTCCTTTTTCCCTAGCTTCTTTTCTATACAATTCATTATTAACGTTCAAATATATTTGTCGCACTTTTCATACTTTCGGAGACTAAATTTTTCATTTTTATCTTTCAGGAATACATTTGTCAACGGAAGACGAAAAGTAAAAAAATATTATAACAAATATGTCCCTATGTTGGCAATCCACGTTGACCATCATTTCAATAACAAATTTGTCCCTCCGTGCCACATAACTATTCTATTAATGGTGACAGATGAAAATTAATGATCGAATATATTTGTCGCATTTTTTACATTTTAAGGGACTAAATTTTGTATTTTCATTTTTTAGTGATGCATTTATCAACAAGTTACACATTGAGAGACAAAAATGATTATTTATCTAAATTTATTTATTCAATCGATTAATTAATTAATAATTTATTATTCCTTAAAATTAAGATTGGCGCCTGTTATGAAAACCCTCGCACTCTCGTGTCTTCCAGAGTTTCCGTATTTATTAATCGACCCCCACAACACAGTTGAGGCACGTGTCGCTTCGCTTGTGTGAGACAAAAACACAAGTGAAATCAAATTAAAATCTATAAGACCAATCAAATCTATTAAGACCCAACCAGAAAGAAAGCTAGGGTTCACAATTTGGTTTATGCTGAACACTTTCTCACCACCATCACTGTGATTCTACTGATACAAACGAAAAAGCTTGATTCTTTCCATTCATGGGGCGTGGGCTCCGAAGGATGAAGCAGCGGAAAGAAACAAAATCTTTGGATTTTGATGGTGGGTGTGAGGCCGATGAGGCCAAAAAAACGACCAATTTCGCCGAAAACAATGATGACGTGGCAGGGGGTTCTTCTTCTTCTTCTGATCGAGAAGGCGTGAGAAAGAAGCTTGGCGAAAAAGGTAAAAAGGATAAAGAGGATGTGAAAGAGAAGGAGATGTTAGAGGGCGATTTGATGGACAAGAAAGATGATGTTCAAGACGAAAATCGCGGTAGAAAAAGAAAGATGTTTCCGAAGGATGACGGTGAGAGTGAGGCCGATGAGGGCAAAACGGTGATCAAGTTTGCTGAAAAGAATGATGATGTGGCAGGAAGTTCTTCTTCTGCTCAAGAGGGTGGAAGGAAAAGTAAAGTGGATAAGGAAGACGTGAAAAAGAAGAAGAATAAGATATTAGAGGGCAATTTGTTGGACAAGAAAGACGAAAAGGGTGGTGAAAGTGGGGTTGATAGAAAGAGAAAGAAGCTTAAGAGTGATGAGGGTGAGATTGAAGTGCCTGTTTCTACTACTGATTCTTCACAAAACGGCGTTCAGAAACTGTATAGTCTTAGGGCGCGTAAAGACAATACACAAGAGGGGATGCTGCTGCCAAAAGTCATCAAGAGAAATTCTGATTCACCATTCATCAAGGTGACGTGATTTATCATTCAACAAGAAAGATGAATGTTTGTTTGAGTTGTTTTACTTTGCATATGAACATTGTATTTGATTTCTGTTTCTCTATCTACAGTTTGTTGAAGAGGAGTCCTTAATGTGCCATCAATGCCAGAGGAATGATAAAGGGAGGATAGTAAGGTGCACAAAATGTAAGCGGAAAAGATTTTGCTTGCCCTGTTTAAGAAATTGGTATAACTTCACCTCTTTTTCATTTTTTTTATCTTCTTTTCTATGACTGTTTTATAATATATCATGTTATTGTATGTCTTGTTTGGTAGGGTAAGATCTATATGACGTTTATCTGAGTCCCCACTGCATTGCCAGCTACAAGTCCTGTGCCCATTTCATCTTAACTTATTTCTTGTTACTGTTTTGACAGTGTTTTTGGTTATTGCGAAATTTGCAAGTTTTTGTTTTGAATGATGATGACTTGACCAATGTTGTGAATCCTTGATGTTTTTGCTGTGGCTTGTTAAGGTATCCTCATTTGAAAGAGGAGGATATTGCTCAGGAATGTCCTGTGTGCTGTGGTAATTGCAACTGCAAAGCATGCTTGAGATCTGATGAACCTATTAAAGTTAGCTCTTCCCCCCTTCTACCTTGACTTTTCCTTGGATTTTCTGAATTCTACATTGGAAATGTTACTGTTTGGTTTACTGTAGAAAATGAAAGGCAAAACAAATACTGATGAAGATGACAAGATTGAACACTCTATGCATTTGCTGCAAGTACTTCTTCCGTATTTAAGGCAGTTGGATGAAGAACAAATGATTGAGAATGAGATAGAAGCTAAGATGCAAGGTATTTTTTTTTTCCTTTAAGAGTCTTGATTAAGGTTATTAATGTGTGAATCAATATTTTTATGTAAAGAGATGAATTTCATGCCGAAGCAAAACTAGGTTTGATTGGTGCATGTTTGTTCCAATACACATTATGCTATACACAAATAATCCATTGTTTTGAAGTGATGCCATGAAGCCACAGATCTCTTTGCAATGAAATCTGACCTGCAAAAAAGAAAAAATTATCTGTTTTATAATCATTGACAAGGTTATCAAACTCGAGAGTTTACGTAAACTGATGAGAGTTCCATAAACTTGACTTGCGGATTCAACTCGTAGACTCGTAAGAGTCTACTTCATATAAAAATAATAACAAAATATCTATAAATTACATACCAATTAAACATTTCAACAATATAATAAAGCAAAATAGTAAATCATAAATTTCACAATACATAAATAACCAAGTCTAGTAATGCATCATTGCTAGATAATAACTTGCAGATGTTATAGTAGTGGTAGATCATTCCCATTGAGACTTTGATGTTATTAGAGAACAGGGGTTTGATGTTATTAAAGACGAGAATTTTTTTATTCGGGAACAACACATTAAATGAAGATATGTTGAAACACTAAACAAACAGAAAACAACCCAAAATGACTTACATTTTGGTCTAATTTTTTTTAACTTGTTGACTCGGTGGTAAATTCGAGAATCTACTGTGGTTACTTAGAGTTTATAGAATATATCCAGAGTCTACTAAAAAGAGTTTACTCACGAGTGAACTCGTAGGGATAAGTGGACTTGTAAACTTGTAAGAGTTAGTGAGTTAACTCGAGAGTTTAATAACTATGATCATTGATAAACTTTTAGCTTCTGAACTACCTAACTGTTACATGTTTCAACTCATTTCTTCCACTTTTCCCCCTTCTTGTTAATGTAGTTTGTTTTGATAATGTTTGCTTGTTTTGGTTCTTTATTTATGTCTCTCTCAATCTTGGACCACTTACCTACTACTGTTTTTCTTGAATGCACAGCATAGCTTAAGTTTATATCTCAATTCATGCTCTGGTCAGAGTTAAGTACAGCTTCCTTATTTTTTTGTTGTATAATTTGCTTTTGGGATGTGCACTGTGCAGGGCTCTCGGTCTCAAAGCTAAATATAGTAAAGACAGATTATGCAAAAGACGAGCGTGTGTACTGGTTGGGATTTTTCTGACTTATTGTTTTTTCCCAGTTATCCCCATTGTTTAGTTGCTAACTTACCACTCTCTTGTAGTGACAACTGCAAAACATCAATATTTGATTACCACAGAAGCTGTACAAAATGCTCTTTTGATCTTTGTCTCATCTGTTGCCGGGAGCTTCGTAATGGGCAGCTTGTAGGTGGTGCAGATCCAATTGAGTGGGAGTTTGTCTTTCAAGGTCATGATTACATGCATGCTCAAAAAGAAAAGGCTCTAAAGGAAAGAAAAATGGTAAAGCAAAATGCATCAAATGCTGATGCTAAGCCTGAGGTTCGTGAATGGTCAAGATGTGGGTGGCATGCAGAAAGTAATGGTAACATTCCTTGTCCAAAAGTCAATGGTGAATGTAACCATGGTTTCCTTGAACTGAGAACCATATTAGGCAAACATTTTATCACTAAGATAGTGCATAAAGCAAACAAACTAGCACAGGCATTCACTCTTCAAGATGTAGTTAAGAACCCTGACAACTTCTGTTCATGTTTGAGGCTTGATAGAAGCACAGATGTTATTTATAACAATATGAGGAAGGCTGCTTTCCGTGAAGATTCCAGTGACAACTATTTATACTGTCCTAGGGCTGTAGATCTACAGCCCAATGATTTAAGGCATTTTCAGTGGCATTGGGAAAAGGGGGAGCCTGTCATTGTCAGCAATGTGCTTGACTGTACATCTGGTTTAAGCTGGGAACCACTTGTCATGTGGCGTGCATGCCGTCAGATAACTAACACTAACCATGATCAACATTTGGATGTGAAAGCAATTGATTGCTTAGATTGGTGTGAGGTTTGTTTAATTTCTCAATCTTGAACTTGGAGCTATTCTTGCACAAATTCCATTGTTCACCTTCAATCTCATGAAGCTCATGTTTAAATTATTTAATGTTGTACTTAATTTAATTGGAATCACTATGCTCGAAAATGGCATTTTGAGATCATTTAATTGAAGCAGTTTTTATGTTGTTGAATTTCCTACATGTTTCTTGAATTTGGTAACTGCACCCTTTTCTGGATTCAGAGTTGTTTTAAGTGCATTTAATATTGTCAATTACTGAATTCAATAGAATGATCAGAATTAAAATATGTTGGTGGATACTTCCATGATAAGAAACAATTTTAGATGTTCTGCTGTCTGTGGGTCATAAAGAGATACCAGTTCAAGGTAGAATGTTGGTCAACAGATCACGCACATTAGGGTGGTAACTAGAATTAGAAGTGTTGAGCTGTATACATTATGTATTAAATGTAAAATGTTGAGGAGAAAATTGAGGGATACTAACAAGGAGAAAGTTTATGAGATGTATTCGATTAGGGGTGATTTGTTTCCTTTTTGGAGGCTTATATTATTCTTTAAATACATGTTAAATTCCTCTTTGAACAATATATTGAAATAAATTTATTACCACATTTCTAGATTTTTCTGTGTTTAGTCCATATATTAGTCAAAACTGTAAGCCCTTGTTGCTTGCTTTATTCTGTCTATCCCAACAACATTATGGGTATTGTGTTAGCTACTATCATCTTCAACTTCATCATCTTCTTAGTACTAGGTTTTGTTCCTTATCATATCATTGTAGAAATTTATCTCAATTCCTTTCTATCTGATGTCGCTGCCCCATTTGGCTGTTCTTGCTTGGCCTACCACGATGCTTTCTTGTTGCCCTTGCATCCTTTGTGCCCGTTTTCCTATTTGTATGTTTGTCTGATTCCTAGGCTTAGTCACAGCATCTAGGAGATGTTGTGTTAAAGTTACTTTTTAGGTTTTCTTGCCATTGTTGAAAATATTATTTCAAACTTGTACTCATTGTTTTTTGCTTTGTAATCGGACTAGAGTAAATCATGTATGCTTTATTTTACTGACTCAGTAATTTTCTGCTGCTTTTACTTGATATGTCTAATTGCTTACTATTCTGTTGCTTTTGATTTTGGTATTTTTTACTTGAGTTGGTTACATGCAGGCAGTAATTAATATCCACCAATTCTTTACTGGGTATACAAAAGGTCGTCAGGATTGGCTTGGTTGGCCTCAGATATTGAAATTAAAAGATTGGCCGCCTTCTAATTTATTTGAGGAACGTTTGCCTCGTCATTGTGCTGAGTTCATATCTTCCTTGCCCTTCAAGGAATATACTGATCCTCTCAAAGGTGCTCTTAACCTTGCTGTGAAGTTGCCTGATGGTTCTCTAAAGCCAGACATGGGGCCAAAGACATATATTGCTTATGGATTTCCTCAGGAGTTTGGACGTGGTGATTCAGTGACTAAGCTTCATTGTGACATGTCTGATGCAGTATGCTCTATTTTCTTATTTATTTCCTGGCCTGTTATTTTCAATGATTTCTTCTGAATTATTTGAACTTTAGATTGTTATTTAAGGTATGATATTGGAAGGAAGGTGCATAGTTTGTAGGATGTATTAATTGTTGTCTTTGATAAGCATAAGCCATTGCAGTTCTCTGTTCTGTTTCTTGTGAGCAGATTGTCGCTCAACTCCATGTTATAGTTTTTCTGTTCCGTGCAATGTCTTCAGTCCATAAACTCCCATTTGATTCTATATTTGATATGTTGTTGTGCTGGCTGTTTTAATGTTGATTGATTATTAGAAAAAATAATCTTGTTATGATTGGTGGAATAATTATATTACTATTTTTAAAGGCTTGAAATGAATGATGCCTTTGAATTAGAGATCTGTAATTAGCATATACTTCTGTCAGTTGCTTAGCTTTTCCGGATCAAATATTGCCAGTGTTTTGTATTTATTGCTGAATGTGGCTGAGTGCATGCTCATTACAGAAGAAATTTAAGTATCTCTTTTAATAATTTGGCTATTTTAGGTAAATCTGTTGACTCATATTGCTGAAGTGAAATTGGAACCAGAGCAACTTCCTATCGTTGAGAAGTTGAAACAAAATCACTTTGAGCAAGACAAAAGGGAGCTACTAAGTGATGATCAGGATGGAGAAACTAATCATAACGTGCTTAATAATTCATCTTCTACCACAAATGCTTCAGACAAGCAAAATTGTGTACAAGTCATGGAAAATGGAGGTAACTTATGTGATGGGAAAGAAGTTGATCAGTTTTATCAACCCTCTGGTGGTATTGAGGTTGTCGTTGCTAATGAGGATGGTCTTTCGTGCGGATCAGATCTGAAAGAGATTGACAAAGTAAAAATTATACAAGAAAGTGATTTGTTTAGGGGGGATGCTTCAGAAGGTGCTCTCTGGGATATTTTTCGGAGACAGGATGTACCTAAATTGCAGGAATATCTGAAGAAGCACTTCAGAGAGTTTAGGCATATTCATTGCTGTCCTTTAAAGCAGGTAAATTAGTGTTGGATACTAATTGTCAACATGAGTCATTAATAAAGCTTGGTTTGTGGTTCCAGCTAAATAGTTTTAGTGCTGGCTTATATTTGTAATATTTGGAGGCTTGCACGCTTATAACATTAGCATTCTCCCATTCCCTTATTTTTGCTCTGATAAAAATTTCATTAAATATACTTGTCAAAGGATTGGGTGACGGATCAAGCTCTAATAAATAGTGGTAAAAAAAAAAGTTGTGAATAGTTTATTTTGAAAATGAAGTTAAATGATTTCCATTTGTGTATTATGGGTACTGAATTGTATTGGTGTGATCACTGATGTTGGACAACAGATGTTACTGTGTCCATTCCTTAAACAAAGACGGAAAAGCATTATGGTGTAATTACGAGTCCAAAATGTTTGTTATTTCAAATAAATATGATTATGCAATTGGCTTTGGCAGTTTTGAAGTTTTGATTTATATAGATAATCGATCAGTCTGAGTTCCTTAGTCGTTGGGCTTTTACTTTTTCTTTTCTTGAATGGAGTCCTTTGGTAATGTAGGTTATTCACCCCATCCATGACCAGACCTTCTATCTGACTATGGAGCATAAGAAGAAGCTTAAGGAGGAGTATGGTTAGTAACACATAATTTTACATATTTTGATTGGTGGGAGGGGTTCGAATTGGTCTCTATATTAACAGTTCTGTATTTTCTTGTAGGAATTGAGCCCTGGACTTTTACTCAGAAGTTAGGAGATGCTGTTTTCATTCCAGCTGGTTGTCCTCACCAAGTCAGAAATCTGAAGGTAAAGTGAACATACCTGGTGAATTTGTTTCATATTTATTGTAGGCACAATATATTGTTTTCTTAGAAGTGTAGGCATAATAGTATCTTTGGCTACTACCTGAAATTAAGCCTAGGTCCTTCATTAGCAAAGCAAGCCTTTGTAGAAAGTGAAAACTGTTGATTCATCTAAAGTTTTCAGTTCACTTGTGTATTTTTTAACACATTTGATTACCTTTTGTTATTATTGTAATTCTTATTTTTATTTTCTGATACAATGAAACTGGAGGTTTGAATCTATTATTTCCTACAAAACTATTCAAGTCCCCAACCACCAGTTTACTTTTTGTGGCTTGATTGGTTTTATTTCAAGTAGTCTTTTAAGTGTTCTTCATGATATATGTCTTCCTTTTGCAGTCATGTATTAAGGTTGCTTTGGATTTTGTCTCTCCTGAAAATGTTGGGGAGTGCTTTCGTTTGACGGAGGAGTTTCGCACACTTCCAATAAACCACAGGTCTACTGAGGACAAATTGGAGGTATGCCAAACTTTTATCATTTATTTGATTACGCCATTTATTTGCTTCTCAATTGTTTTGAGAAGTAGCATCTACATTTTTTAGTCTTTGATTTTGTATTAGGCAATTGTTTTATATATTTATGGTCACATGGTGTTTGGGGCGGTAGCTTGCTGGATGCTTGGAATATGGCCTGATATTTTTGCCGTAACTTTTCCAACACTTTCACCTGTGGCTTGTACCTCTTGTTGTATCAAAGTCAGCATCCCTCTTCAACTCTATCATTAATACCTTCAATGATGCTACCATTCGTTACAGAGATGGATCTCCCTTACTTAGTCTCCACCTTTGCTCCACTTACACTCACTTTAATCACCAACTCGTTAAAATTAGCCTGCATTTTTCCGAGACTGTAATCACTCATCCAAGTATCACATTGACTCCACCTATTTCAAACAAGCAGAAGTCCTGAATTACCTGAAGATTGGGTAATTGCAGCACAAATTGTGTGCAAACCTCTTGGTTGCAAATGTGTCCATAACAGCTGCAACCTATTTCCTAGTTTTTAGGAGTTTAATTTGTTTCTGTTTTACATTTCAAATATTAGGAGTTATGATTCTGTTTCTAAATTTAGAATTATCATGTTATGCCTAGAAATATTTTGTGCTCTTTATATAAAAAAGCTGTTTCAATAACATATTTTATGCTTCTCTGCACATTACTTTTTCCTTCTCTCAAACCCAAAAACAACAAATTTGATATCAGAGCTCTCATCTAAGGGATCTGTGAGATTGAGTGAGCCTACCCATAATTCCTAAACAAAAACACACACCAGAATGAATACAGAAGGTTCATCCATTCCAATTTCGCTTCCATTGTTTGATGGTAAACATTACCACCTCTGGGCTGTTAGAATGGAAGCCTATCTTGATGTTTGTGATCTATGGGAAGCCGTTGAAGATGTGTATGAAGTTCCACCCCTATCAGATAATCTGACGATTGCTCAAATAGAGAGGAAACAGAGAAAGTCAAAAGCAAGAGCAACCTTTTCTGGAGCAGTATCATCCACTATGCTGACCAGAATAATTATGCTGAAAACACTCAATGATATTTGGGAGTTTTTGAAGCAAGAGTATGATGGAAATGAAAAGGTGAAAGCGATGCAAGCGCTGAACTTGATCTGAGAATTTGAGATTCAGAGAATGAAGGAATCAAAAACAATTAAGGAATACTCTGGCAGGCTTCTTGACATAGTCAACAATATAAGGCTCCTTGGTTTTGATTTTTCAAATGATAGAATTGTTCAAAAATTTCTAGTCACGGTGCCTGAAAAATTTGAAGCCACAATTGCATCTATGGACAACTCAAGGGATTTATCAAGCATTACTCTGGCAGAATTTTTGAATGCACTACAAGCACAAGAACAAAGGAGGCTTTTGAGGCAAGAAGGATCTGTAGAGAGAGCATTTCAAGCCAAGAACTACAAAGGTAACAAATACAGCCAAAACAATGATACATGTGTCTTTTCTCCTTGTCCCTATTGCAAGAAAAATAATCACCCACACAAGTGTTGGTGGAGGCCAGATATGAAATGCCACAAGTGTGGTCAATTAGGACATGTGGAAAAGATATGCAAGCCTCATCATCAACATCTGGAGGTCAAGGTTGCAGAGGATCAACTAGAAGAGGAGCAACTCTTTGCAACATCATGCTTTACAACCAACAACTCCAAAAAAAAAGGTTGGCTTATAGATAGTGGTTGTACAAACCACATGACTCATGATTGAAAGCTCTTCAAAGAGCTCAACAAGACTGTTATTTCCAAAGAATCGGAAATGGAGCACATATTGCTGTGAATGGCATAGGAACAAAGGTCTTTCAGATTCGAAATTAATTTCTGATGTCTTTTATGTTCTTGAGATTAATCAAAATTTGATAAGTGTTTCTCAGTTGTTGGCAAAAGGCTATAAGGTGTCTTTTGAACACAATTTGTGTGATTAAAGATGCAAGCAACTTAGAAGTGTTCAAAGTTCATATGAAAGGAAAGAGTTTTTCCTTAGATCTGATGAAGGAGCAAGACGAGCAAGATGACAATGGTGACAAGAAACAACCAAAGAAGTTGCATGAGATAAAACTTGAAGACCATAAGCCTCAAGAGAATAAGCCTACAAAGCTTGAGATGGTTTGGAAGATCAATTTGAGCAATGACAGTTGCATTTCAAAAATTCCAAAAAGCATTCTCTGATGTTTAAAGGTGTGGAATCTATGAATGTTGACAAAGACAAGGATTTGGTGATGGTAAAAGGAGCTATGGATACAAGTCAAATTATTCAATATCTGAAGGATAAGCTGTAGAATAATCTGGTGGTGGTCCCATCTAAGAAGAAAAGCAAGAATCAGATTTGAAATTTTTGAAAATTAAATTGAGTTTGCAATTGTTAAGGCAAGGAGGAGATTTGTTGCAAATGTGCCCATAACAGCTGTAACCTCTTTCCTAGTTTTTAGGAGTTTGTTGTGGGCATAGTTGTTAATAGCGGGCGTAACGGCTGCTATTGCGGCGGAGCGGAGCGGCGCGGCACCCATCCACAACGAAGAGGGTCGTAGTGGCGTGGGATCTGGATTCGATTTTCGTGCCGCTACAGTGACACCATGAAAATTTTGAAAATGGCCTCACTTAATGCAGGAAAGTGAGGGTATTTTTGGTATTTTGCTTTTTGTATTATCTGGCCAGCTCTCCGTCCAGACCATTCGAAAACCGTAGTCTCCACTCTCCAAACCTGTGACTGCGATCGGCGAAGCTGCGAGGACGACGACGAGTCTGCATCCCGTGAAGCTGCGACCCCGACACCTGTGTCCTGTGTCCAGCGGCCCCGACGACGAGTCTGCGCTGCACTGCCACCTTGCTTGAGGTGAGGAAGACGTGAGCTGTTGACCCCGATAGCAATTTTTGTGTGACACGACTGTGATTCTTTTTATTTGTTTTTTGAAAAATGTTATATGATTTTTTTTTGTGTGACCGTGACTGTGAAAAGAATGCTTATTAAATTGTTTTGTGCGTCCTGCACTCCTGCGTAGGCTTTCGTGATTTTTTTTATTAAATTGTTTGAAGCCTTTCAGAGAAGAAATCTATCTAAATATGCTTATTAATTTTTGTTTCTAGAGAAAATTTAATTGCTCCCCATATAAGATAGGTGGTTTGCTATTTTGACCTTTGCAATGTAGATACTTGTTTTTATTCATAAAACAGAACAGAAAAATGAGAAAAATATAAGTAGGATAAGATTTATAATGTGATAAAAAAGAGATTAAAATGACAGGAACTTTTTTTGTATTTAATTGTTACACTACTCATTAATCTTTTTGTACTTAGTTCCGATGAATATAGGAACTTTTGTTTAATTTTTCAATTTTTGTTGGTTTCAATTTTTATACATTTTAATTACGCTAGATGATAAAATGATAGGGAGCTTTTTTTTGTATTTAATTGGTTACGTTAGATGATAAAATGACAGGAGCTTTTTTTGTATTTAATTGGTTACGTTGGATGATAAAATGAGCTCTCTATCATACAATCATGCATGATTTTTTTTTTTGGACTTTTGTGATAATTGAGTGCATGAAAGAGAATGTAATTTTTTATTTGGTTGCAGTGCTTTAGTCTCCTTACAAAATGTTAAATTCAGAGGGGTCGGGAATGTTCAAGCCTACGGGTGATAGGGTAGATGTCTTTTGGAAATGGAAAAGTTTAAAGGATAAAAATAATAGGAAGAGTGTAACCTGTTATTTTTGTCACAAATCGTCAAATAAAAGGAGATGTGGGTTCTTGTAAGAAAGTGCCGGAGGATGTTAAATTAGAAATGATTGCTGCTTATGAAAAGAAAATAGCTGAAACTGCAGCATACATGGAGGCAATGCAAGAAGAAGACGAGCAAGAGGAAGATGGGATCCTAGAGATTGCAAGACTTAAAAGTGGAAAAAAGCGTCCAACAACATCAAATGAAGCCTCCTCAACTGCTTCCAATAAGAGGATCACAAATAAAAAAGGCCCTCTTGATTTTTTGTTCTCCAAAGAACCTGAAGAAAGTATCAAATTGGGAAAAATCATGAGACAAACAAGTGTAAATGAGTCTTATAACAAGGCTGCAAGAGACAGGGCAGTTCAGTACATTGCTCGTTTCTTTTTTAGGAATGGAATAGCATTCAATGTTGCTAAATCAAAAAGTTTCAAGTTGATGATTGAGGCGATTGGAAGCTATGGTCCTCATTTAAAGCCTCCAAGCTATCATGAATTGAGAGTTCCACTCCTTAAAAAAGAGTTGGAATACACGAAGGGCTTATTGAGGGGTCATGAGGAGGAGCGAATCAAATATGGATGTTCAATTATGTCAGATGGTTGGATGGATAGGAAGAATAGAACTTTGATTAACTTTTTGGTAAATTGTTCATTGGGAACACAGTTTGTGAGGAGTGTGGATGCTTCTGAATACATGAAGACTGGTCAGAAGATCTTTGAGCTTTTGGATAGCTTTGTTGAGGAGATTGAAGAAAAGAATGTTATTCAAGTGGTGACGGACAATGGAAGTAATTATGTGTTGGCGGGTGAGAATTCAATCATGCTTAATGAAGGTTTTTTTTTTATAGTTATAACTTTTAATTGTTACACTACTCATACAAGTTTATTGATTTTGATCTTTTTAGGTAAAATTTTAGAAGTCACGAGACCAAAAATATTTTGGACTCCATGTGTTGCACATTGTCCTGACTAGAAGATATTGGAAAGATTCCAAAAGTAAAAAGGGTTATACAAAGAGGCATCAAGCTTGTAAGCTACATTTACAACCATACATTGACTTTGAACATCATGAGGAAATTCACACAAAAAACTGAATTGGTGAGACACGGAGTTACAAGATTTGCTACCACTTTCTTAACTTTGCAAAGATTGCATAAGCAAAAGGCCAATCTTAAAAGGATGTTTACTTCGGATGAATGGTTGAAGTCTAAGGCAGCTAAAGAGACCAAGGGGAAGCAAGTAATAGATGTTGTTCTTATGTCATCACTATGGAATGATGTTGTCTACACTTTAAAGGCTATGGGGCCTCTTGTAAGTGTGTTGAGGTTGGTGGATAATGAAAAAAAAAATCTGCAATGGGTTTCATTTATGAAGCAATGGATAGGGCCAAAGAGGCAATTCAAAGAGCTTTCAATAACAATGAAAGGAAGTACAAGGATATCTTTGCAATCATTGATAAAAGATGGGATTGCCAACTTCACCACCCTTTGCATGCAACGGGTTATTATCTAAATCCGAAGTTCTTTTACACCAATCCAAACATTGACAATGATAATGAAGTGGTGGATGTCCTCTACAAATGTACTGATAGATTTAACGAAGATGATGATTTTGTAGTTGAAGTTCATAAACAATTGCTAGTGTATAAAAGGGTTGGAGAGAGGTTTGGTATGACTGTAGCAATGAAAGCAAGGACTGAAATATCTCTTGGTAAGTGGGAAAATTCACTTACAAATTTGAATGATTAATTAATAATCTGTGTAAATGCTAATGCATATGATTATGAATTGCATTTTACAGCTGAGTGGTGGAAATTGTATGGAGGGAAAACACCACACTTGCAAACCATTGCCATTAAAGTTTTAAGTTTGACCTGTAGCTCATCGGGATTTGGAGTACTTTTGAGCATGTAAGTAACTAACATTCATGTTTTTAAATTATGAAACATTAGAAGCTGAAATTGAAACTAAGTAACTAACATTCATGTTTTTTAAATTATTATAGATTCACTCAAAGAAGAGAAGTAAGCTTGAACACCAAAAGCTTCAAGACTTGGTTTATGTTAAGTATAACCAAGCTCTTCTAGATCGCTTTGTGTGTCATGATGTGATTGATCCTATTGCTTTAAATGATATTGATGATAGCAATGAGTGGTTATTGGAAGAATCGGAAGGAGAAGAAGCTGGTACTGATCTGGTTTTTGATGAGGATGATGATTTGAATTGGTTAGATGTGCTGAGGCAACTGGGGCTGGTGAACCTTTACAAAACACAAGAGTCAAACACATATAAACAAGACAGCAGCCGCACTTGCACCTACAATGAAAAAGGAAAAAAAGTGGTGGAAGTGGAAGAAGAGAATGGAGATGAGGGGGAAGAAGAGTACAATTATAATGCTAGTGAGAGTGATGGATTTCAAGAACACAATGACTTGGATCTTGAAGAGAATGAAGATTCTGATTAGTAATTTAGTATTAAGAAATTTGCATTTGTCTATTTGAATTTTAATGTCTACTTGTCTATTATTATAGTTACTTTAGGCTTTAGCTTAGAGGGATTAAGGCTTTAAGCCCTTTATTTGTTTGACTTTCTACTTTATGTTTTGTAACTTTTGTTTAAGTAACTATGTTTTCAGTTATTTTCTCTGTTTTTGCACTTATATATATACATATTATTAATTATTTAACGTATATAAAAAAACATTAAAATAACGGTCATCCCACTATCTCCTATCTCGCTATCCCAATTTTGAGGTCGGTCGCTCAGCTCCGCTACGCCGATATTGACCACTATGGTTGTGGGTTACATTTGGAGTTATGATTCTGTTTTTAAATTTAAAATTATCCTGTTATGTCTAAAAATAAGGGATGTATTTGTTATACTTTGTGCTCTTTATATTTTCAATAAAATATTTTATGCTTCTCTGCACATTACTTTTTCCTTCTCTCACAAACCATAAACAAAAGTGCTTAAAGTCAGAAGAACTCACATGCATGATCAATGAAAATGTATAAACTTTCTTCTGCCCACTTAAAACTGTGTTTTACCACTGGCCAATTAATTTCCCTGCAAAGCTCTAATAACTGGTTTTATAGAACCAATTTTGATCCTTAAAAAATATATGTATTTTCTGTTTGATACTGTCAACTTTTGGTGTCAACTTGGTCTTTCAAATTCAATGTCCTTTTGGGATCAAGTTGGTCTTGAAGGACTATTTTGGGGAATGGAGATGGCTATTTACAGTTGAACTTAAGGCATGTGGTTAGAAGAGTTCAAATTGTGAGCGATTTTCTTCTGCTTATGATGGGGTGTGGTTTCTGCCTGGTGTTTGGTTCTGCTAGAATTAATTTATTGACGTGCAGTAAGAGCTAAACTTGGCAATCTGCAAACAGTTGTATTATATTGTCATGTCAACAGTTTCGTACCTTGATTTTTTGTAACTTCTCCCCTTGATTGCTTCTTTTGAAACAGGTGAAGAAGATGACAATATATGCTATGCAAGAAGTGATAACAAAATTAGAGAAAGCAAGGTTAGTCAAGGCCCTTTGAGAATGGACTGTGATACGTGCGTTTTTTCTTTGCTGTGAAAGGCATTGTTAGATCATCTCTTATGTACTATGCTCATTCTGATTATGTTCTTTAGGCTCTTGATTCAATTATCATTTGTGAAATTGATGATTGTCGTTAATTTACAGGTCCAGGCAAACCATAGTTCCAAAGTAGATATATCTTTAACAGATCAAAGCCAATTGAAAGTGTAAATTTTTTTAGTCAAGCTTTTATACAGGTGTGATGATGGGTTCTGTATATCGTGACTGTAAGAACGGTTCCATATTTTGTTTTCGCCAACACCTGGATGGTTTTTTTTTTTTGGAAATCATATATGACTTGAACGGTGTACATATAAATATATAATTGTCACCATTTGATACTTAGGATCTCATAATCTATACATTCGGAAGCTCAAAAAATAACTCCAAAATTGAGATTAATGAACTCACGTTGTTTACGAATATGTCATTATATTTTTGTTAATATCAGTTTTTAAAAAAATCGATGTTAACAACCATTTTTTTTACTAGTGTAAATTTAATTAAATTACTAGATTAAATTTAAGGTAATGTTATTTATTATCATTTATTAAAGTTCATTGGTGACAGTAGAATCATCATGTCATCGGTCATTTCTTTGTATAAATAGTAATTCATTCACACTTTCATCTTTGACTCTTCTCAGTCAATTTTCATGAGTGAATTTCCATTGCTTATTGTTTATTCCTCATAATTACGATTAGACTTATATCATGTGGACTTACAATTTTATTGTATAATTATTTAAACCCTTAAACGAGTATCTGATGATCTATATCTACTTTTCATCACTCTTTATTGTATAATTATTTAAACCCTTAAACGAGTATCTAATGATCTATATCTACTTTTCATCACTCACATTGATCTTCATGGGTGCGATTATTACTTATTACAAGTTTGCAAGTTGTCACATGGTGAAGGATATCACCGATAGGAGTGATAACGGGAAGATCAAGTGTAGGGTGACAAAAATGTGGAAGAGCCCTTCTATATACAATCCAAATCACTACATGAAATAATCAAATTCATATTCATAGTGACTATTTTTTGTAGTGATAATTAAGTTGTTGACAAAGATAGATATTTAACAACGACATTTGATTATTGTTAGAATAAGATTTACTTTTTGACGATAAAACGAGTATTGTGAGAAAAATTATACTTATTTATGTGACAAAACTTGTCGCTACTGTTGCGGAAAATATTTTTCTCTCAAAGTGTTTGTTATCGTTGGGAAAAGTACAACTTAATGCTAACAACATTCAAAGTTGTAGCAAAAAAATGTTTTTCTATGACAATGCACGTGTTGTTGCTTAGAAAAGTTGATTTTTTATACCAACAATATTTGTAGTCATTTTGAAAAATTGTTTTTCTATGTTAATACACTTCTTCTCACTAGGACAAGGAATTTCCCTATTGTAGCACGTCCAATGTCATTGGGGAAAGGTGATTTTTTATGCCAATGACATTTAGTGTTGTTGTGAAATGCTAATATTTTTTTATTTCTTTGAACCAATTCAATATATATATCCAAATAATAATCAAGCACATCAATCAACTAACATGAGATCATTTTAGTTTAGCTATACCAAAAAAATATTTATATACTAATAACATTATTTGTTGTATGATAAGCTAAAATTAATTAATACCAAGAATGAACTTAATGAAGTGTTTTCTTATCACATATATGTGAAAATTAATATTTCAACTGCTTTAGTGTATTAAATTAGTAAGTTTCTCAAGTATTTTTAAATTTAAATAAAAAGTCAATTAATAATCTATTGTTTATTTTTGTACAGATATATCTATCGTTAGTCAATAGTCCACTTAATTAATGTACATTTTGCTTAAATTAAATTTTAATATTTTATTATTAATTATTCAAATAAAAAGATTAATATGTCATTATTTAAAATTTATGTATGTTACTTCGACAGAAAAAAACTTTAAATAAAATTTTCTCAAAAGATCCTATTTTTTTTATAGATACTTAAAAGATTTTATTGATGATGAGTTTTGAATTTGGTATATTGACGTTACATGATATTTAACTTATTAATAAAATTTTGATCTTGATGTGAAATTTTAGGATAATTTTTTTGATAAATATTTTAGGGTAGTTAATTTGAATTTAAATTATTTTTAATGAAAAATTAATTTAAAAATTGATAATACATCAATTTTAAAATTTTAATAGTTGACAAAAAAATATTAGCGCTAAAAATTAAGGGAAAAATTGGTCCTCCGATATTTTTCTCCATTTGCATTACTCAACTCTTCCCATCAGCAATGGTATCACAAATAAATATATTATCATTATTATTTATTTTCATTTTTGTTATTCTTATTTTTCATTTATAACTTCTAAACATTTTTCTCATCATGTAAAAAATGTTAACCAATGTTTTTTAAAATCAGTCTTATGATGGAAATAAAATGTCTATATTACAAGGCATTTTATTATCTACATGAAAAAATTATATATTACTTTAATATGATAAATAATTATTTAACATATGAAATTATCAAATAGCTTTTAAATTTAAACAAGAATTAACGGATAAGTACTAAATAGAAGAGTTTACACTTTAGCAAATTTTTTTTGAAGAGTTTACATATATTTATAGATCGTATAAGTATAATAATCGTATTTGTTAGTTTTATTTCATTATTATCGTCATGTGGTTTTTTATTTATTTTATATGTGTGTATTTAAAAAAATTAAGAAAAAGGGAAAAAAAATCTCAATTGAATGCCAAACCTACGGTGATGAAATGTTGATACTTAAAAATAGAGATACACGTTACCAAGGTTTTGATATATAAAAATACAAGGAGAGAGATATAACTACAGGATTTGTTTTAGAGGAGATACCGTTAGAAGAGAAAATCGTGGAATCTGATTATTTGTTTTAAATGTTAGTTATTTTTATTTTACAGGTTTAGTTTATTTGTTTTTTATTTTATTAGTTATAAATTTTAATTGGTTGCAATTAAGGATTATATGTTCTATTGGGTTTGTGCCCATTCAAGAATTTCTCCCATTTTTAATTAAAAATCATTTAGTTAAAATTCTAACTTGATATAAAAAAATAGGATGTTGAAAAAAAAAATAGAATGTTGCACATAAGAAAAGGACGTATAAATTCTTGTTAAGTTAGAAAATTTTATATTCAAAATTTTTTTAAAAATAAATTATGGTTGATTGACGTATCGTTAAATTTTATTTTTAGATTTTATATATATATATATATATATATATATATATTCTTGCTATTATAATAAGTAAAACGGTTAGCATCAAGGTAATTGTTCTTTTCAATTTCCAAAGGGATCCAGGTTCAAACCCACTCAATGCACATTTGGGGTATTAATATTTGATTTATTTATAGTAACATTTGTAAAGTGTGTGACTAATTTAAATTAGATTTAATCCTTTACTAAAAATTAATTTAAATTAGTTAACATTGTGAAAATTTTGAATTGGTAATAATTAATCTAATTATCCAACATTTCAAATAATTATCATAATTACTCAATAATAATTAATTTATAATTATATACAAACTTATCTAAAGATTTTTCATTCAAATGTATAAGGATTTTCTCTAAAACTTCTTTACTTTTATTAATATATAAAGATAAAGAAATGTATGATATACTTTTTTTTTTTTGAAATATTAAATATCTATGAGATAAACCTTATTAATGAGAAAAAAGATTATAATTTCACATGTATAAATAGGAGAATTAACCGCATCTTCACTATCCACTATTTTTCTTAACTTTAATATTCACTTGCTTTCATGAGTTTAATGTTTATGTTCTTCTCATCCCCAATAGTATAAAAGCAATGATTATAACATGTGTACACAATTTTTTATGTTCAGTAAAATGAATTTGTTATTATGCAATCACTACTCAAGGATATTTAATTTATGTTATAAGAAGTTGTTTGACATTGATGAATTGGAATTCTGCAAATATTAACACATCAGCCTACTTACTCAAATATCCTTGCTCAAGTTCAATCACATCATGCTAGCATATTTTGCTGCATAGGTGCATTCCTTTTTATTTTCCTTTTTTTAATATATAATAGATTACACTTCAAATTTTGATATATATAAATCTTGCTAGCTTGTTTAAGTTAATTAACTAGTTAATTTGCTGGTATTATCAATACTATGATAAGGATGATTATTGATTCAACTTTAATCAATCGATTTATTATGAAACCAAATAAATGTGGTTAAATTTTATAACCCCAATTAGTATATGTACCCCTATGTAATGAGTTATATTATGTATATAAGTTGCAAAAAGTGAACATATGATTTATATTAGTTACATTTTTTCTTTTTTCATTATATGTACTAGCGGTCGCGCTTATGTGTTCACGTTTCTATTTCACTATTATGTTTTTTTATATTAAGATTTAATTTTTTTTTTCCTCTTCTCGGAATATAGGAATTTTTTAAAACATACTTTAGTCAAAATCTTATCTTCTAATATATCTGATCTGTATCTTATCTTTATTAGACACTAATATTTTTATCTTTATTAAATATTATTTTTTACTCAAAAAACATTTTTATTTTTATAATATATGGCTATTTTATTTTAGTTTTCTCATTTTTTTATTTTGGTATCCATTAAATTTTTATTTGGTTTTTTATTTTTTACATCAGAATTTTGTATTTATGTGATGTCATAATTATCATAGATTGGGAAATAATTTTGTTAATTAAATAATAAAGACTGAAATAAAAAAACCAATATATGAAAAACTTATACTAAAAAATACGAATTTATAGAAGCTAAAACAATAATGCTATATATTAAAATAAAACAACAAAATTTATTAATTTTTTTTTAAAAAAATTAAAGTGAAAACACAAACAACTATAATGAAAGTAGTTAATTTTTAACAAATAAATTTGAAAAAAAATAATATGTAATTTTTTATATTGAAAAATAATTTTTATAAATTGAAAACAAAAATATCTTTAATTTTGGTTTTTAAAAAATTTCTACCAACATGAACATGTAACCACAATACTACTCCCACATTATTAGCAAAACTACCCATTAAACTTTATCTTCCTCAATAGAATTGTTAATAAATAAATATCAGCACAATACATCTATGCACGCACGTACTAAAATTGAAAAGAATGATTACTCTGAAATCCTTTATCTATTGTTGTATGTTTCCTTTTAACTTTTTAATCTTTTCTATTTTGTATTGTTCATTTCTTTTTATATTTTTTAATCTTTTATTTTATTTTCCATTTAAACTCATTTAGTTATGTACCCCTTATTAAGTAAACTTTCCTGCTTTTTAATTTTTACAAATTGACCATATTAAGTTGCATATTTTAAAATTTGACACATTTTTTTAAAAAATGTAGGAATTCTGATAATAAACAAGAAAAAAAAAGGTGGACAAAACTTAAAAATCGAGCTTCCCTATAGTATTTAAAGGGCATTAATGATTTCTAAGAATTTTCTTTATTCAATTTCAAGAATAAAAACACAACTAGGTGTCCATGTTATAGATGCAACAATATTGACTATAAGATAAGAGATAAGGTGATGTGTGATTTATTAAAATTTGGATTTCAACAAAATTGTGAGCATTGAGAGTTTCATGGAGAGAGCTCAAGTGATTCATCATTTGACTATGATGTCACGGGGCCCACGATACATTTATCTCTCGATCAATCACAAAAATTAGTTAACTTATCGGACCTTTTACTTCGCTTCAAAGAAAAATACTCAGAATCAGGGAAAAAAACGTAAAAAGAGGTGCAACACGAGGACTTCCCAGCGGAGTTCTGATGGGATCCGGTGCATTAGTGCTGGTATGATCACACCTGATAAGTATTGCACAATCAATTACTCTATTCCTTCTGCCTGCCCGGACGGACCGACTTTCGATCGACTTATCGGACCTTTTACTTCGCTTCAAAGAAAAATACTCAGAATAAGGGGGAAAAAAACGTAAAAAGAGGTGCAACACGAGGACTTCCCAGGAGGTCACCCATCCTAGTACTACTCTCGCCCAAGAACGCTTAACTGCGGAGTTCTGATGGGATCCGGTGCATTAGTGCTGGTATGATCGCACCTGATAAGTATTGCACAATCAATTACTCTATTCCTTCTGCCTGCCCGGACAGACCGACTTGCGATCGACTCTCTACACCGAACGAGCCACGGGGCCCACGATACATTTATCTCTCGATCAATCACAAAAATTAGTTAACTTATCAGACCTTTTACTTCGCTTCAAAGAAAAATACTCAGAATAAGGGGAAAAAAAACGTAAAAAGAGGTGCAACACAAGGACTTCCCAGGAGGTCACCCATCGTAGTACTACTCTCGCCCAAGCACGCTTAACTGCGGAGTTCTGATGGGATCCATGCACTAGTGCTGGTATGATCGCACCTAATAAGTATTGCACAATCAATTACGATATTCCTTCTGCCTGCCCGGACGGATCGAATTTCGATCGACTTTCTACACCGAACGAGCCACGGGGCCCACGATACATTTATCTCTCGATCAATCACAAAAATTAGTTAACTTATCGGACCTTTTACTTCGCTTCAAAGAAAAATACTCAGAATAAGGGAAAAAAACGTAAAAAGAGGTGCAACACGAGGACATCCCACGAGGTCACCCATCCAAGTACTACTCTCGCCCAAGTACGCTTAACTGCAGAGTTCTGATGTGATCCGGTGCATTAGTGTTGGTATGATGGCACCTAATAAGTATTGCACAATCAATTACTATATTCCTTCTGCCTGCCCGGACGGACCGACTTTCGATCGACTTTCTACACCGAACGAGCCACGGGGCCCACGATACATTTATCTCTCGATCAATCGCAAAAATTAGTTAACTTATCGGACCTTTTACTTCGCTTCAAAGAAAAATACTCAGAATAAGGGAAAAAAACGTAAAAAGAGATGCAACACGAGGACTTTCCAGGAGGTCACCCATCCGAGTACTACTCTCGCCCAAGCACGCTTAACTGCGGAGTTCTGATGGGATCCAGTGCACTAGTGCTGGTATGATCGCACCTGATAAGTATTGCACAATCAATTACGATATTCCTTCTGCCTGCCCGGACGGATCGACCTTCGATCGACTTTCTACACCGAACGAGCCACGGGGCCCACGATTCATTTATCTCTCGATCAATCGCAAAAATTTGTTACCTTATCGGACCTTTTACTTCACTTCAAAGAAAAATACTCAGAATAAGGGAAAAAAACGTAAAAAGAGGTGCAACACGAGGACTTTCCAGGAGGTCATCCATCCGAGTACTACTCTCGCCCAAGCACGCTTAACTGCGGAGTTCTGATGGGATCCGGTGCACTAGTGCTGGTATGATCGCACCTGATAAGTATTGGACAATCAATTACTATATGCCTTCTGCCTGCCCGGACGGACCGACTTTCGATCGACTTTCTACACCGAACGAGCACGGGGCCCACGATACATTATCTCTCGATCAATCGCAAAAATTAGTTAACTTATCGGACCTTTTACTTCGCTTCAAAGAAAAATACTCAGAATAAGGGAAAAAAAACGTAAAAAGAGGTGCAACACGAGGACTTTCCAGGAGGTCACCCATCCGAGTACTACTCTCGCCCAAGCACGCTTAACTGCGGAGTTCTGATGGGATCCGGTGTACTAGTGCTGGTATGATCGCACCTGATAAGTATTGCACAATCAATTACTATATTCCTTCTGCATGCCCAGACGGACCGACCTTCGATCGACTTTCTACACCGAACGAGCCACGGGGCCCACGATTCATTTATCTCTCGATCAATCGCAAAAATTAGTTAACTTATCGGACCTTTTACTTCGCTTCAAAGAAAAATACTCAGAATAAGGGAAAAAAAACGTGAAAAGAGGTGCAACACGAGGACTTTCAGGGAGGTCACTCATCCTAGTACTACTCTCGCCCAAGCACGCTTAACTGCGGAGTTCTGATGCGATCCGGTGCATTAGTGCTGGTATGATGGCACCTAATAAGTATTGCACATTCAATTACTATATTCCTTCTGCCTGCCCGGACGGATCGACTTTCGATCGACTTTCTACACCGAACGAGCCACGGGGCCCACGATTCATTGATCTCTCGATCAATCGCACAAATTAGTTAACTTATCGGACCTTTTACTTCACTTCAAAGAAAAATACTCAGAATAAGGGAAAAAAACGTAAAAAGATGTGCAACACGAGGACTTCCCAGGAGGTCACCAATCCTAGTACTACTCTTGCCCAAGCACGCTTAACTGCAGAGTTCTGATGGGATCCGGTGCATTAGTGCCGGTATGATCGCACCTGATAAGTATTGCACAATAAATTACTATATTCCTTCTGCCTGCCCGGACGGACCGACGTTCGATCGACTTTCTACACCGAACGAGCCACGGGTCCCACGATACATTTATCTCTCGATCAATCACAAAAATTAGTTAACTTATCGCACCTTTTACTTCACTTCAAAGAAAAATACTCAGAATAAGGGAAAAACACGTAAAAAGAGGTGCAACACGAGGACTTTCCAGGAAGTCACAAATCCGAGTACTACTCTCGCCCAAGCACGCTTAACTGCGGAGTTCTGATGGGATCTGGTGCACTAGTGCTGGTATGATCGCACCTGATAAGTATTGCACAATCAATTACTATATTCCTTCTGCCTGCCCGGACGGACCGACTTTCGATCGACTTTCTACACCGAACGAGCCACGAGGACTTCCTAGGAGGTCACAATCCTAGTACTACTCTTGCCCAAGCACGCTTTCCTGCGGAGTTCTGATGGGATCCGGTGCATTAGTGCCGGTATGATCGCACCTGATAAGTATTGCACAATCAATTACTATATTCCTTCTGCCTGCCCGGACGGACCGACTTTCGATCGACTTTCTACACCGAACGAGCCACGGGGCCCACGATACATTTATCTCTCGATCAATCACAAAAATTAGTTAACTTATCGGACCTTTTACTTCGCTTCAAAGAAAAATACTCAAATAAGGGGAAAAAAACGTAAAAAGAGGTGCAACACGAGGACATCCCGAGAGGTCACCCATCCTAGTACTACTCTCGCCCAAGCACGCTTAACTGCGGAGTTCTGATGCGATCCGGTGCATTAGTGTTGGTATGATGGCACCTAATAAGTATTGCAATATCAATTACTATATTCCTTCTGCCTGCCCGGACGGACCGACTTTCGATCGACTTTTACACCGAACGAGCCACGGGGCCCACGATATATTTATCTCTCGATCAATCGCAAAAATTAGTCAACTTATCGGACCTTTTACTTCACTTCAAAGAAAAATACTCAGAATAAGGGAAAAAAACGTAAAAAGAGGTGCAACACGAGACTTTCCAGGAGGTCACCCATCCGAGTACTACTCTCGCCCAAGCACGCTTAACTGCGGAGTTCTAATGGGATCCGGTGCACTAGTGCTGGTATGATCGCACCTGATAAGTATTGCACAATCAATTACTATATTCCTTCTGCCTGCCCGGACGGACCGACTTCGATCGACTTCTACACGAACAAGCCACGAATTATCTCCGAAATTAGTTAACTTATCGACTTTACTTCCTTCAAAGAAAAATACTCAGAAAAAAAAAAAAACGTAAAAAGAGGTCAACACGAGGACTTCCAGGAGGTCACCCATCCTAGTACTACTCTCGCCCAAGCACGCTTAACTGCGGAGTTCTGATGGGATCCGGTGCATTAGTGCTGGTATGATCACACCTGATAAGTATTGCACAATCAATTACTATATTCCTTCTGCCTGCCCGGACGGACCGACTTTCGATCGACTTCTACACCGAACGAGCCACGGGGCCCACGATACATTTATCTCTCGATCAATCACAAAAATTAGTTAACTTATCGGACCTTTTACTTCGCTTCAAAGAAAAATACTCAGAATAAGGGAAAAAAAACGTAAAAAGAGGTGCAACACGAGGACTTCCCAGGAGGTCACCCATCCTAGTACTACTCTCGCCCAAGCACGCTTAACTGCGGAGTTCTGATGGGATCTGGTGCATTAGTGCTGGTATGATCGCACCTAATAAGTATTGCACAATCAATTACTATATTCCTTCTGCCTGCCCGGACGGACCGACTTTCGATCGACCTTTCTACACCGAACGAGCCACGGGCCACGATACATTTATCTCCCGATCCCTGGATAGGTCTCAACCGAGGGCCCATCCATAATACTACTCTCGCCCAAGCACGCTTAACTGCGGAGTTCTGATGGGATCCGGTGCATTAGTGCTGGTATGATCGCACCTGATAAGTATTGCACAATCAATTACTATATTCCTTCTGCCTGCCCGACGGACCGACTTTCGATCGACTTCTACACCGAACGAGCCACGGGGCCCACGATACATTTATCTCCGATCAATCACAAAAATTAGTTAACTTATCGGACCTTTTACTTCGCTTCAAAGAAAAATACTCAAATAAGGGAAAAAAAAACGTAAAAAGAGGTGCAACACGAGGACTTCCCAGGAGGTCACCATCCTAGTACTACTCTCGCCCAAGCACGCTTAACTGCGGAGTTCTGATGGGATCCGGTGCATTAGTGTGGTATGATCGCACCTGATAAGTATTGCACAATCAATTACTATATTCCTTCTGCCTGCCCGGACGGGCCGACTTTCGATCGACTTCTACACCGAACGAGCCACGGGGCCCACGATACATTTATCTCCGATCAATCACAAAAATTAGTTAACTTATCGGACCTTTTACTTCGCTTCAAGAAAAATACTAGAATAAGGGAAAAAAAACGTAAAAAGAGGTGCAACACGAGGACTTCCCAGGAGGTCACCCATCCTAGTACTACTCTCGCCCAAGCACGCTTAACTGCGGAGTTCTGATGGGATCCGGTGCACTAGTGCTGGTATGATCGCACCTGATAAGTATTGCACAATCAATTACTATATTCCTTCTGCCTGCCCGGACGCGACCGGACTTCTACCGGAGCCGGGCCCACGTACTTTATTCGATCATCAAAAAAGAACTTTACTTTAGCTAAAAAAAACCGAACGAGCCACGAGGACTTCCCAGGAGGTCACCCATCCTAGTACTACTCTCGCCCAAGCACGCTTAACTGCGGAGTTCTGATGGGATCCGGTGCATTAGTGCTGGTATGATCGCACCTGATAAGTATTGCACAATCAATTACTATATTCCTTCTGCCTGCCCGGACGGACCGACTTTCGATCGACTTTCTACACCGAACGAGCCACGGGGCCCACGATACATTTATCTCTCGATCAATCACAAAAATTAGTTAACTTATCGGACCTTTTACTTCGCTTCAAAGAAAAATACTCAGATTAAGGGGAAAAAAAACGTAAAAAGAGGTGCAACACGAGGACTTCCCAGGAGGTCACCCATCCTAGTACTACTCTCGCCCAAGCACGCTTAACTGCGGAGTTCTGATGCGATCCGGTGCATTAGTGCTGGTATGATGCACCTGATAAGTATTGCACAATCAATTACTATATTCCTTCTGCCTGCCCGGACGGACCGACTTTCGATCGACTTTCTACACCGAACGAGCCACGGGGCCCACGATACATTTATCTCTCGATCAATCACAAAAATTAGTTAACTTATCGGACCTTTTACTTCGCTTCAAAGAAAAATACTCAAATAAGGGAAAAAAAAACGTAAAAAGAGGTGCAACACGAGGACTTCCCAGGAGGTCACCCATCCTAGTACTACTCTCGCCCAAGCACGCTTAACTGCGGAGTTCTGATGGGATCCGGTGCATTAGTGCTGGTATGATCGCACCTGATAAGTATTGCACAATCAATTACTATATTCCTTCTGCCTGCCCGGACGGCCGACTTTCGATCGACTTCTACACCGAACGAGCCACGGGCCCACGATACATTTATCTCCGATCAATCACAAAAATTAGTTAACTTATCGGACTTTTACTTCCTTCAAAGAAAAATACTCAGAATAAGGGAAAAAAAACGTAAAAAGAGGTCAACACGAGGACTTCCAGGAGGTCACCCATCCTAGTACTACTCTCGCCCAAGCACGCTTAACTGCGGAGTTCTGATGGGATCCGGTGCATTAGTGCTGGTATGATCGCACCTGATAAGTATTGCACAATCAATTACTATATTCCTTCTGCCTGCCCGGACGGACCGACTTTCGATCGACTTTCTACACCGAACGAGCCACGGGGCCCACGATACATTTATCTCTCGATCAATCACAAAAATTAGTTAACTTATCGGACCTTTTACTTCGCTTCAAAGAAAAATACTCAGAATAAGGGAAAAAAAAAAAACGTAAAAAGAGGTGCAACACGAGGACTTCCCAGGAGGTCACCCATCCTAGTACTACTCTCGCCCAAGCACGCTTAACTGCGGAGTTCTGATGGGATCCGGTGCATTAGTGCTGGTATGATCGCACCTGATAAGTATTGCACAATCAATTACTATATTCCTTCTGCCTGCCCGGACGGGCCGACTTTCGATCGACCTTCTACACCGAACGAGCCACGGGGCCCACGATACATTTATCTCCCGATCAATCACAAAAATTAGTTAACTTATCGGACCTTTTACTTCGCTTCAAAGAAAAATACTCAGAATAAGGGCAAAAAGAAAAAAAAACGTAAAAAGAGGTGCAACACGAGGACTTCCCAGGAGGTCACCCATCCTAGTACTACTCTCGCCCAAGCACGCTTAACTGCGGAGTTCTGATGGGATCCGGTGCATTAGTGCTGGTATGATCGCACCTGATAAGTATTGCACAATCAATTACTATATTCCTTCTGCCTGCCCGGACGGCCGACTTTCGATCGACCTTCTACACCGAACGAGCCACGGGGCCCACGATACATTTATCTCCGATCAATCACAAAAATTAGTTAACTTATCGGACCTTTTACTTCGCTTCAAAGAAAAATACTCAGAATAAGGGCAAAAGAAAAAAAAACGTAAAAAGAGGTGCAACACGAGGACTTCCCAGGAGGTCACCCATCCTAGTACTACTCTCGCCCAAGCACGCTTAACTGCGGAGTTCTGATGGGATCCGGTGCATTAGTGCTGGTATGATCGCACCTGATAAGTATTGCACAATCAATTACTATATTCCTTCTGCCTGCCCGGACGGGCCGACTTTCGATCGACCTTCTACACCGAACGAGCCACGGGGCCCACGATACATTTATCTCCCGATCAATCACAAAAATTAGTTAACTTATCGGACCTTTTACTTCGCTTCAAAGAAAAATACTCAGAATAAGGGCAAAAAGAAAAAAAAACGTAAAAAGAGGTGCAACACGAGGACTTCCAGGAGGTCACCCATCCTAGTACTACTCTCGCCCAAGCACGCTTAACTGCGGAGTTCTGATGGGATCCGGTGCATTAGTGCTGGTATGATCGCACCTGATAAGTATTGCACAATCAATTACTATATTCCTTCTGCCTGCCCGGACGGGCCGACTTTCGATCGACCTTCTACACCGAACGAGCCACGGGGCCCACGATACATTTATCTCCCGATCAATCACAAAAATTAGTTAACTTATCGGACCTTTTACTTCGCTTCAAAGAAAAATACTCAGAATAAGGGAAAAGAAAAAAAAACGTAAAAAGAGGTGCAACACGAGGACTTCCAGGAGGTCACCCATCCTAGTACTACTCTCGCCCAAGCACGCTTAACTGCGGAGTTCTGATGGGATCCGGTGCATTAGTGCTGGTATGATCGCACCTGATAAGTATTGCACAATCAATTACTATATTCCTTCTGCCTGCCCGGACGGGCCGACTTTCGATCGACCTTCTACACCGAACGAGCCACGGGGCCCACGATACATTTATCTCCCGATCAATCACAAAAATTAGTTAACTTATCGGACCTTTTACTTCGCTTCAAAGAAAAATACTCAGAATAAGGGAAAAAAAACGTAAAAAGAGGTGCAACACGAGGACTTCCAGGAGGTCACCCATCCTAGTACTACTCTCGCCCAAGCACGCTTAACTGCGGAGTTCTGATGGGATCCGGTGCATTAGTGCTGGTATGATCGCACCTGATAAGTATTGCACAATCAATTACTATATTCCTTCTGCCTGCCCGGACGGGCCGACTTTCGATCGACCTTCTACACCGAACGAGCCACGGGGCCCACGATACATTTATCTCCGATCAATCACAAAAATTAGTTAACTTATCGGACCTTTTACTTCGCTTCAAAGAAAAATACTCAGAATAAGGGAAAAAAAAAACGTAAAAAGAGGTGCAACACGAGGACTTCCCAGGAGGTCACCCATCCTAGTACTACTCTCGCCCAAGCACGCTTAACTGCGGAGTTCTGATGGGATCCGGTGCATTAGTGCTGGTATGATCGCACCTGATAAGTATTGCACAATCAATTACTATATTCCTTCTGCCTGCCCGGACGGCCGACTTTCGATCGACTTCTACACCGAACGAGCCACGGGGCCCACGATACATTTATCTCCGATCAATCACAAAAATTAGTTAACTTATCGGACCTTTTACTTCGCTTCAAAGAAAAATACTCAGAATAAGGGAAAAAAAAACGTAAAAAGAGGTGCAACACGAGGACTTCCAGGAGGTCACCCATCCTAGTACTACTCTCGCCCAAGCACGCTTAACTGCGGAGTTCTGATGGGATCCGGTGCATTAGTGCTGGTATGATCGCACCTGATAAGTATTGCACAATCAATTACTATATTCCTTCTGCCTGCCCGGACGGGCCGACTTTCGATCGACCTTCTACACCGAACGAGCCACGGGGCCCACGATACATTTATCTCCCGATCAATCACAAAATTAGTTAACTTATCGGACCTTTTACTTCGCTTCAAAGAAAAATACTCAGAATAAGGGAAAAAAAAAAAACGTAAAAAGAGGTGCAACACGAGGACTTCCCAGGAGGTCACCATCCTAGTACTACTCTCGCCCAAGCACGCTTAACTGCGGAGTTCTGATGGGATCCGGTGCATTAGTGCTGGTATGATCGCACCTGATAAGTATTGCACAATCAATTACTATATTCCTTCTGCCTGCCCGGACGGACCGACTTTCGATCGACTTTCTACACCGAACGAGCCACGGGCCACGATACATTTATCTCTCGATCAATCACAAAAATTAGTTAACTTATCGACCTTTTACTTCACTTCAAAGAAAATACTCAGAATAAGGGAAAAAAAACGTAAAAAGAGGTGCAACACGAGGACTTCCAGGAGGTCACCCATCCAGTACTACTCTCGCCCAAGCACGCTTAACTGCGGAGTTCTGATGGGATCCGGTGCATTAGTGCTGGTATGATCGCACCTGATAAGTATTGCACAATCAATTACTATATTCCTTCTGCCTGCCCGGACGGACCGACTTTCGATCGACTTTCTACACCGAACGAGCCACGGGGCCACGATCATTTATCTCCGATCAATCCAAAATTAGTTAACTTATCGGACTTTTACTTCCTTCAAAGAAAAATACTAAAAAGAAAAAAAACGAAAAAGAGTGCAACACGAGACTCAGAGTACCATAGTACTACTCTCGCCCAAGCACGCTTAACTGCGGAGTTCTGATGGGATCCGGTGCATTAGTGCTGGTATGATCGCACCTGATAAGTATTGCACAATCAATTACTATATTCCTTCTGCCTGCCCGGACGGACCGACTTTCGATCGACTTTCTACACCGAACGAGCCACGGGGCCCACGATACATTTATCTCTCGATCAATCCAAAAATTAGTTAACTTATCGGACCTTTTTACTTCGCTTCAAAGAAAAATACTCAGATTAAGGGAAAAAAACGTAAAAAGAGTTGCAACACGAGGACTTCCCAGGAGGTCACTCATCCTAGTACTACTCTCGCCCAAGCACGCTTAACTGCGGAGTTCTGATGCGATCTGGTGCATTAGTGCGGGTATGATGGAACCTAATAAGTATTGCAAAATCAATTACTATATTCCTTCTGTCTGCCCGGACGGACCGACTTTCGATCGACTTTCTACACCGAACGAGCCACGGGGACTTCCCTGGAGGTCACCCATCCTAATACTACTCTCGCCCAAGCACGCTTAACTGCGGAGTTCTAGATGGGATCCGGTGCATTAGTGCTGGTATGATCACACCTGATAAGTATTGCACAATCAATTACTATATTCCTTCTGCCTGCCCGGACGGGCCGACTTTCGATCGACCTTCTACACCGAACGAGCCACGGGGCCCACGATACATTTATCTCCCGATCAATCACAAAAATTAGTTAACTTATCGGACCTTTTACTTCGCTTCAAAGAAAAATACTCAGAATAAGGGCAAAAAGAAAAAAAAAAAAAAAACGTAAAAAGAGGTGCAACACGAGGACTTCCCAGGAGGTCACCCATCCTAGTACTACTCTCGCCCAAGCACGCTTAACTGCGGAGTTCTGATGGGATCCGGTGCATTAGTGCTGGTATGATCGCACCTGATAAGTATTGCACAATCAATTACTATATTCCTTCTGCCTGCCCGGACGGGCCGACTTTCGATCGACCTTCTACACCGAACGAGCCACGGGGCCCACGATACATTTATCTCCCGATCAATCACAAAAATTAGTTAACTTATCGGACCTTTTACTTCGCTTCAAAGAAAAATACTCAGAATAAGGGCAAAAAGAAAAAAAAAAAAAAACGTAAAAAGAGGTGCAACACGAGGACTTCCCAGGAGGTCACCCATCCTAGTACTACTCTCGCCCAAGCACGCTTAACTGCGGAGTTCTGATGGGATCCGGTGCATTAGTGCTGGTATGATCGCACCTGATAAGTATTGCACAATCAATTACTATATTCCTTCTGCCTGCCCGGACGGGCCGACTTTCGATCGACCTTCTACACCGAACGAGCCACGGGGCCCACGATACATTTATCTCCCGATCAATCACAAAAATTAGTTAACTTATCGGACCTTTTACTTCGCTTCAAAGAAAAATACTCAGAATAAGGGCAAAAAGAAAAAAAAAAAAAAAACGTAAAAAGAGGTGCAACACGAGGACTTCCCAGGAGGTCACCCATCCTAGTACTACTCTCGCCCAAGCACGCTTAACTGCGGAGTTCTGATGGGATCCGGTGCATTAGTGCTGGTATGATCGCACCTGATAAGTATTGCACAATCAATTACTATATTCCTTCTGCCTGCCCGGACGGGCCGACTTTCGATCGACCTTCTACACCGAACGAGCCACGGGGCCCACGATACATTTATCTCCCGATCAATCACAAAAATTAGTTAACTTATCGGACCTTTTACTTCGCTTCAAAGAAAAATACTCAGAATAAGGGCAAAAAGAAAAAAAAAAAAAAAACGTAAAAAGAGGTGCAACACGAGGACTTCCCAGGAGGTCACCCATCCTAGTACTACTCTCGCCCAAGCACGCTTAACTGCGGAGTTCTGATGGGATCCGGTGCATTAGTGCTGGTATGATCGCACCTGATAAGTATTGCACAATCAATTACTATATTCCTTCTGCCTGCCCGGACGGGCCGACTTTCGATCGACCTTCTACACCGAACGAGCCACGGGGCCCACGATACATTTATCTCCCGATCAATCACAAAAATTAGTTAACTTATCGGACCTTTTACTTCGCTTCAAAGAAAAATACTCAGAATAAGGGCAAAAAGAAAAAAAAAAAAAACGTAAAAAGAGGTGCAACACGAGGACTTCCCAGGAGGTCACCCATCCTAGTACTACTCTCGCCCAAGCACGCTTAACTGCGGAGTTCTGATGGGATCCGGTGCATTAGTGCTGGTATGATCGCACCTGATAAGTATTGCACAATCAAGTACGATATTCCTTCGGCCTGCCCGGACGGGCCGACTTTCGATCGACCTTCTACACCGAACGAGCCACGGGGCCCACGATACAGTTATCTCCCGATCAATCACAAAAATTAGTTAACTTATCGGACCTTTTACTTCGCTTCAAAGAAAAATACTCAGAATAAGGGCAAAAAGAAAAAAAAGAATTAAACGTATAAAGAGGTGCAACACGAGGACTTCCCAGGAGGTCACCCATCCTAGTACTACTCTCGCCCAAGCACGCTTAACTGCGGAGTTCTGATGGGATCCGGTGCATTAGTGCTGGTATGATCGCACCTGATAAGTATTGCACAATCAATTACTATATTCCTTCTGCCTGCCCGGACGGGCCGACTTTCGATCGACCTTCTACACCGAACGAGCCACGGGGCCCACGATACATTTATCTCCCGATCAATCACAAAAATTAGTTAACTTATCGGACCTTTTACTTCGCTTCAAAGAAAAATACTCAGAATAAGGGCAAAAAGAAAAAAAAAAAAAAAACGTAAAAAGAGGTGCAACACGAGGACTTCCCAGGAGGTCACCCATCCTAGTACTACTCTCGCCCAAGCACGCTTAACTGCGGAGTTCTGATGGGATCCGGTGCATTAGTGCTGGTATGATCGCACCTGATAAGTATTGCACAATCAATTACTATATTCCTTCTGCCTGCCCGGACGGGCCGACTTTCGATCGACCTTCTACACCGAACGAGCCACGGGGCCCACGATACATTTATCTCCCGATCAATCACAAAAATTAGTTAACTTATCGGACCTTTTACTTCGCTTCAAAGAAAAATACTCAGAATAAGTTTTCATTGATTGTCAATTTCGTTTATTTTCGTTTATTGTTCAAGTTCGTTTTGTCGTTGCTATTCCATTCGTATTTCGTTTGTCTTCTGGTTTTTTTTTTTTTTCGTTTTTCATTCTTTTGGTCTTCTGTCATTGTTTTCTTTTTCGTATTGTATTCTGTTTGTGCCTGTCGTATTGTATTCTATCTTCTATTCATAACTTTTGTTTCAGCCTATTCAAATTCTATTTGGGTAAAAATTGCCTAATTACCAAATTTCTAAATTGCCAAATTTTCCTAATGATGATGGCCTATTGAACGAATTCTAATAGCTGGACGTCTGATAAAAGAAAAAAAAACGAAGAAGAAAGAAAAAGAAACAGAAAACAGTTGCAAAAAAAAAAAAAAAACAGAAAAGAAAAAAAGAAGTTTGGAAGAGATTTGGGTGTTTGATCTTTGAACACAAAATTAAGGCAGTTAGAGGCGTTTTTTGGGAAAATTGTGTGGCCAAATCCCCTTTGGGAATTTGCCCAGGGATTCTCCTCTCAATTCTGAGCGTTTTGATATATAGTGGGCCTCAAACGGGCAACCGTAGCAAAAGTTATGAGCATTTGAAGTTTACTTGTCATATCTGTTATCCTATCTGTTATCCTATCTTTTATCTTATTTGCTATCATATCTGTTATCCAAATTAAAGCTAATTTGTTATCCAAATCCAATCTAATATTTTATCCAAAACCAAATCTAATATATTATCCAAATCAAATCTAATCTTTTATCCAAATCAAATCCAATATGCTATCCAAATCAAATCCAATCTGCTATCCAAATCAAATCCAATCTGCTATCCAAATCTAATCTTTTTGTCCCGATAATCCACACACATTCGTACCTTCCCATCCTTCTTAGGGACCGGTACAATGTTGGCAACCCATTCTGGGTACCGAGCGACTGCTAGAAAACCAGCGTCAAATTGCTTCTTCACCTCTTCTTTTATTTTCAAGGATGTTTCAGGCTTCATCCTTCTCAGTTTCTACTTTACCGGGGAACACTCGGGATTTAGGGGTAAGTGGTGCTGTACAATGTCAAAACTTAAACCGGTCATATCTTGGTACGACCAAGCAAAGATGTCTTGGTAGTCTCTTAGCAGGGTTATTAAGTCTTCACGGATAGGTGCGGTAATACCCGTGCCTATCTTTATTTCCCTTTTTCCACTGCCAGCTCCCAAGTCTACTAGTTCCATTTCTTCTTGATGAGGCCCCATTTCTTGTTCCTCATGAGCGACTAACCTTTCTAACTCCGGGGGAAGTCCCACATCCTCGTTTTCTTCATCCTCCGTTTGACTCGTTTCTTGCTTGAATTCGATAGGCGGGTCCCAGGTATTAGTACCTTCGAGGGACTCGTCGTTGGATTTGCCGTTAAATATAAAGAAGTAAACATGCAAATGGATGAGAATGGGTAGAGACGTAGGAACAGATGAAGAAAGATCCTTGTATTATATATTCAAGAGCAAAAGACATAAAGCCTTAACAAAAGAAAACTCTAAAGCCTAGGCCCAACTATAAAGCTTTTAAAACCGTAAAGGTTTACATTATGCTTGTTGCGTAAATGTCCGGGCGCTCCTCCACTTGCCAATTTCCTAGTCGGAAATCAGGAGGGCACGGTTGTACCAAATTCAATGCACTCGGAACATCATCTTTGTATATTGCAACGATTTGACCTTCGTCCCCTAGACCCGCACTTATAAAGCTCCTACTTATGTGACAGGGTGGGCTTCCTTCGCCTTCTTGTCTCAACCGCGAACCTTGACTTCCGCTTTTCCTTTCCGTAATGGTTCTCTTTATATCTGCCTGATTGGGTTTATAGCCTAACCCATACTTCCCACGATTTCCTTTGGCGTTTATCAGGCTAGTTATGCCACCGTTGTCCTTGCCTAAACCCATTCCGGGCTCGTAACCACTCCCCAACATCACTCGGGCCATCATTACTGCTGCATCGGACAAGCAAGCTTGCCTAAGGAGGGAATCCACGGAGGAAATGCTTACCACCTCGAAAGACTGGAAAGCGGTTTCTAACGACTCCTCTGCGGCCTCCACATAAGGCATAGAGGATGGGCAGCTTACCAAGATGTCTTCCTCGCCTGATACGATGACCAGATGCCCTTCCACTACGAATTTCAACTTTTGGTGGAGTGTAGAGGGAACAACTCCCACCGAGTGGATCCACGGGCGCCCCAACAGGCAGCTGTAAGGGGGGTTAATGCCCATTATTTGGAAGGTAACTTGACAGGTGTGAGGGCCTATCTGTACGGGGAGGTCAATCTCTCCCCTAACCTCTCGGCGGGTGTCGTTGAAGGCACGAAACACCATGGAACTTGGCTTTAGGTGGGAAGCATTGAAAGGTAATTTCTCCAAAGTGCTCTTGGGCATCACGTTTAAACTGGAACCATTATCGATGAGCACCTTGGCTACAACGTGGTCCATACACTTGACCGATACGTGCAAAGCTTTATTATGCTCTCTCCCCTCGGCAAGGATCTCTTCTTTGGCAAAAGCGAGATAGTTGTTGGCGGTAATATTATTAACAAGCCCTCCGAAGCCTTCCACCGAGATATCTTGGGCTACGTGGGCCTTGTTCAAAACCTTTACAAGCAAAGCCCGATGAGGTTCCGAGCTCATGAGTAATTCCAACAGCGAGACCCTGGCCGGGGTTTTGTTGAGCTGCTCAATAACCTTGAACTCGCTCTGCTGAATTATGCGGAGAAACTCGCTGGCTTCCTCTAGTGACACCTCCTTCTTGCCATAACCATCCCTTTTCTCCGGAGGACCTTTTGCCAGAATATCCTCGTTCGGAGTGTGGGGGGTTTTATCATCTTGTTCTTCCACAACCTTTGCCTTCCCCTTGACGTTCGTGGGCTGAATTGGTAGGTCGGGGGGCACAAATACACGACTGCTGCGGGTCACACCGCTCAGCCCCGTGATATTGGTTACTTTGGCCAACAATGAACTGATGTCGGTGGTTTCTTCTTCCTCTTTGTTCGGAGGTGTGTACTTCCATGGGATTGTGTGGCTATTTTGGTATGGGAAAGGGACAAGCTTAGGTGCCAAAGGGTGTCGGGGTTTTTGCGAAGCTGCGCCCTTGGTGAAATATATTACCAAAGGTTTGGGCTTCGCAAGACTGCTCTCCCTCGCGGACTGCATGCAGATATGCTGCTCTTCTCTTCCCTCACTGCCGACTTCCAGTCGACCTTGATCTATCATCTGCTGTAACAATTCCTCCACTTACAAACACGTTTCCATGTTATGCAGCTCGCTGGAATGCAGCAAACTAGAATCCTCCTTATGCCCACCATGGGGAATCACACCTCCCTTTTGTAGGGCCTCAATGATAAACCTCCTAGGGGTTGCCACATCCTTTAAAGGTTTAGACCGGCAGGGCCTATCTGACCCAATGGCGTTAACCGCCCCCCCTCCATGATTGGCGAGCGGGTTGGTTTTCACGTTGGGCCGATCCTCTTGGAACGTCAGCCATCCAGCATCTATCAAATGTTGGACCTTGTATTTGAGGGCCAAGCATTTTTTGATGGAATGCCCCGGGGTATTCCCATGGTACTTGCAAGTTGCGTTAGGATCATACCACTTTGGGAAAGAGGGTTGGAAGACCTTCCCGGGAGTTATTACGGCCAGCTGGTTGGCGATGAGGGACGGCAGGAGGTCTTTATGCGTCATTGGGAGTGGGGTGAATTCTTGAATTGGCCTCGGGGGAAAGTTCCTCATTGCGTTGGAATTGCCGGCCGGGCGAGTCGTGGTTGGAGTTGGAACTTGGGGGGCCTCCCTCTGAACGGGTGCCTTAGGCTGCATGGGTGCTGAATTAGAGGAATTCCCGGTGTGAGCCGAGAAGCTCGGATGATGCTGAGCGTACTGATGCGTACCATGAGATGTCTGCGGGGGTTTAACCCACGCGGGCACCGAAGTGACGGCGTGGACATCTCCCTCCTTCCTTTTTGCCCCAGTTGTTCCGACCCTTTTAGCATTGGCACTTGTAGAGGAAACATAATCGAATTTTCCTCTCTTCAACCCTACTTCAATTCTCTCCCCGGCGAACAATAGGTCCGCGAAGCTGGATGGCATGTAACCTACCAACTTCTCATAGTAGAACACTGGCAAGGTATCTACCATCATAGTGATCATCTCTCTTTCGACCATGGGAGGGGCTACTTGTGCTTCCAGGTCTCTCCACCGCTGTGCGTATTCTTTAAAGGTTTCCCCTTCTTTTTTTGAACATATTCTGTAACTGAGTGCGATCGGGAGCCATATCCGAATTATACTGATATTGCCTTAGGAAGGCAGTAATCAGGTCCTTCCAAGTACGGATACGGGAAGCTTCCAGATTAGTGTACCAAACTACCGCGGCTCCGGCCAAGCTATCTTGAAAAAAGTGTATTAATAGCTTCTCATCCTTAGAGTGTGCGCCCATCTTGCGACAATACATTTTGAGATGGTTCTTGAGACAAGTCGTCCCTTTATACTTGTCGAAGTCCGGTACTTTAAATTTCGGAGGGATAACAACATCGGGTACCAAACAGAGATCCGTCATGTCTGCGAACGGATAGTCACCAAATCCTTCCACGGCCCTCAATCTCTCCTCAAGGAGATCGAGTTTCCTCCTTTCTTCAGTTGCCGGGGGCGGTTCTTCCGTGGACAAAACTATTGGATGTGCCGTGAGGTTGGGTTGAGGCAACGTGTTGGGTGCCGACCCCTCGGGGATCGGGGGATAGAACTCGACATCCCTTCGGGCATAGTCTTGAGGATCTTCGTGGACCTCTTCGGGCTGTTGAGGAGGCTCCCTTTCAAGGATGGGAGAAGAGATATGACCCGCATCATCTTGCATGACTGGTGGCAAGTAATTAGGTGGCAATCCATAAGGGTAAGCCGCTCGGTTGTATCCCAAATGGGGGTTGTTGTTGTGCCCCAGTGTGTTCCTTCCTCATCCTAGCGTATTTGGGGGAGGATGGTGCGTGGTGGCTAGGAGAATCGGATCTCCTTCGACAGCCGAACTGACAGCGGCAGCGGTGGCCACGTTCTTCTCCATGAGTTGCCTCATTCCTAACATGGCCTCCATCATAGAAGCCATTTGTTCTTTCAGAGCCGACATGTCGACTTTCATCTGTTCCTGTGTCTCCTCTTGATCACCCATCATTCTAGATTTGGATCTGGTGCGATAGGGATGCCTTGTGGCGCATTTAGTTATGGTGTTCTTCCTAGAAAAACCAAACGTGAGGAGTAGGCAAAAAATTATGAATGCATGTTTAGAGATAAAATGCAGGAGTGATTTGATTTGCATCAACTTTTTGGAGTAGAAACATGGGATAAGCTTATTTCATTCAAAAAGGTTATGTTTAGTCAAGATTTGAGTGACAATACAAATTCCCTAGCGGTTCCTAATTATATGGGCCATTAAGTCTATCATATGATGACAATAGCTGAGAAGTCCATGGATTTCCTCGGGGGCGGAGTAGATGTCCGCCATTGCTTTGGCCTTGGCTAGCAATCGGGGAAGTTCTTGACTCCCGTTCAAGGTAAGAGCAAATCGGTCCATCCACATGGTTGCCTCTTGGTGTAACGAGTCGATCACCCTTCCTCTAGCCTCCTTCTCTGCGTACACTTGGGCATACTCATCCGCCACCCTATGCTCGTGGGCTGTGGCTAGGCTTAGTTCTTCTTGATACTTGGTGATGATAGCTAACATGTTGGTCTCTGTCTCGCACAACCGCTGAGACAAACTTCTCTTGGACCTCGAGCAAGCCTTCAATTCATCTTTCAAGATCAAACCGTCTACTCGCGATTGGTCCCTTTCTTCTTTTCGGAGTTTAAGTTCGCTGTTACTGCCCCACAAAGCCCCTCGGAACTTGTTCCGGCCATGTTCTTTCCTACGGGCCCTTTTGGTCTCTTGTTCCAAAGCCTTGCTGGTAGCCATATTTACATCTCTCAGTTCGACATTCTCCTTTCGGATTTTAAGAGCTGCAGATTTGAACCTTTCTTTGACTGTTTGAGCTTGCTTGAGTTCTGTCCTAAGGGCCTGCACCTCTTCGTCTTCCTCCGGTGCCTCATCTTCCTCCCTTTTAGTGGTTCTTAGACTTGGGAGCCAATCCAAACCTTGCACGTGGGCTTTCAACCACTCACGGTAGTCACTGATGGGCCCATTGTTACTGCCTCTGAGTTCCTTGTCTTTCTTTTGCAACACCTCCCATGCCTTGCGGACCTTCTGAAGTGTCTCCACATTGGTCTCTTTGAAACCTTGTGAAATGACAGGCACGATCTCTTCCTCTAGTGGTGCTCCTCTCATAGGATAGCCAAGTTGTCTTATAGCAAGAACGAGATTGTAGCTGATGCAACCCCTTGTCCCCATCAAGGGAACATTTGGAAATCCTTCGCATGAAATAAGAACTTCGGTTCTTCCTTCCTTCCATCAAGGGAACCAGTTGACAGATGCTCCTTCTTTGCTTGCTAAGAGTTGATCCCAATTCGCCCTTCCTTTCTCTGTGCATGAACGGTGGCTTTCTAATCGGCAAGCATGCCTCACTTCTTGGTGAAAAAGGCGCGAGACTAACCATACATAAAGAGTTGGAGTACAACAAACAATCCTTGTATTGCTCTTTTCACATCTTCGGTCGAAGGTGTCGTATAGATCGGCTAGCATAGCCACAACCGGGCTTTCCTTGTGGTTATGATAGGCGAGAAAAGCGTCGATCGTTGCCAGGTCCACCAACCCATCCACATTCGGAAAGAGGACCCCCCCGAAAATCAACAATGCGAGAATATCTATGAACGGGACCCACTTGCCTTTATCTGCCAAGATTCTTGCTTTTACCTCTAAATATTTTCTCGGTATTCCGACCACCCCATTTTCGACTTGCTTCCTGTGGTCTAATTCCTGCGCCGAGATTTGGACTATCTTGGAAATTCTAGCTAATGAGGGATAGAACCCTGTGAAGAGGTATGGCTTCCTTCCCCCTAGAGGGCATCCTAGGATCTCTTCAAATTCTTCCACCATGGGTGATAGCTGGAAGTCCCCAAAGGTGAAGCACCTCAACGGCTAATCATAATACTAGGCGAGGGAGGCAATGGCCTTTGTAGAGACTTCTATCATGGCTAGGTCCCAGATTTTACCGTAAGCTTTGCGAAAAGCTTGCCGCTGGAGCTGACCCATCAACTGCCCTAATTCTTTTAGACTGGTGATCCCTAGGCTCTTGACCTTGACTTGATAGAATCTCTTTTTAAGCGAAGGCATTTGACTTGATCCCATGTTTTACTAAAGTGAACAAAAATCGGTGCGAATCAAAACCCCAACATCTATCATGGGTGGAATGGATGAACGCATGAGGAAATGCATATGACACGAATGCAATTTATGAACACGGGAGCCCGGGAAATTGTCTCCTTCTTAGATACAACATCTTGGGGTAGCAAAGTGCCTGACGTATGTATTAAAGAAGGTGACACGAACCGTCCGTTGGTTTTCCAATGTGTGTGATGCATATGCGAAAGGCACAATGCGGGAATGTACAATATGACAATATTCACAAAATATAAGCAAAAGGGTACGTGACACTTATGCATGGCAGTGTGAAAAATGGCACGCAACGTGTTCGCTCCGTGCCCCTATTCAAAGGACCTATATGGGAGGGAGCTAACAAGGCTTTTAGTGATAATTCCCAAGGCAGTCATATCTCTCTTGAAGGTCTCTAGAGGTATCATCCCCTTCGAAGAACATATTGCAGCAGTAGGGACTACTAGCAACAATACATTTTCAAAGAGGAAAACTCTAGATGAGGGTTCACTGTAATCAAGCAAGTCGGAGACCTAGCATGATCACAGATTCACCTCCACTCCTTATGTTCCCATGAACCTGGGTATAGGGCCCTTTTTCAACTCACAGTGTGTGCAACTAGTGTTGGTGTTTGTGTGCATCAAATGAATAAATATTTACCTCATGCATATATTTTAAAACGTACTAAAAGCAACAAAGAGTTCATATACACAAGAACATAAAACAAATAAAGGGAAACCAACAAAGGAGAAAGTCATGATAAAACATTGCACAAGATTTAATGGCCTAACTCTCGAAGAATAGTCCCCAGTGGAGTCGCCAACTGTCGCAACCTACCCTTCGGCGGGAGGGCGACGCGTGACTCGCGGGTGAGTGTTCCAAGAAAGGAATATGCGCGGAGTCGCCACCAACGTTTATTTGAGGAAAACGTCGAAAAAACCAGAAAAGACGTGATCTACGAACTTTAAGTGAAAGGTTCAGGAGTTGTATTTACGCGCGGGGAAGGTATTAGCACCCCTCGCGTCCGTCACAAGAGACGACAACCTTTAATTAAATGTGCAAATATGACTTCAATTTTTATGTTCCCTTTTACGTCTTTATTTCTTTTTGTACTTTTTATACTTTTTATCTTTTTGCGGTCGACAAGGGGGTTTCCCTTGCTCCTACGTATTCCTTAATTGCGATAAGGAAATCAGACCTACGTAGTTCTTTGTGAACAAAATGTTTGGTTAAGTTGTTTTTATCCTTTTTGCAAGATATGTTTTTGTTGAATGAAAGGTTATTTAAGGCGTCAGACCATTAAACAAACTTTCGATTCTTTTGAAAAAGAGAGAAGACATTAAGGCATTGGACCATTTTAATGTTCTCTTTATTTTTGAAAGAGGTAATAAAGCTACATGTTGATTTTAGCCCTTTTGAAATTTACACTTAATCGGTAAAAGCGGAAAAGACCATTTCAAGGCTTTGGACCTTTGAAGATGGCCTTTTTTAGGCAACGTCAAAAGTTTGGTTTATGAATTGATTTTAGCCTTGGTTTCACTTTGGTTATTAATCGATTCGATTAAGAAAGAGAAATCCCAAAGGAAAATGTCCGATTGATTCTTTTTGATTTATTTTACTTACTAAAAGATATTTTTGATTATTATATTATTATTTTACCCTTTTTTTTGGTTTCCAACGTAGTTACGACATGACTGAACGGTCGGATTTCATTTTAACAGAAACTAATGGATATTACAATTCAAATGATCGGTGGAAATTTATTTTATTTTTTGATTAGATGAGAAAATGACTTAAGCAAATGACTAAAGCACGTCAAAAGGGGGTACGAAAAGGAAATAAAATGAAAATAAAAAGCACGTAAAAACAAATGGGGACCACCACGGGTACATATAATGAATTGAAAAGCTCGATTTGGAAACTTACCCGTTAAAGACCGAAGAACGATGACGAACGAACGAAGAACGTCGAAGAACGGCTGAAGATCTTCGCGAAAATCCCCACAGAAACGTTACGGAAACCTTACAGAAGCGCCTCGGCTCGGATTTTCTTCACGGAACCAATTTTTTTCACTAATTTCAAGTGATTCTTGAATTACTAGGAGGGCTAAACGAAATTCTTCTTCATTTCTCCCCCTATTTATAGGAAAATGGGGGAGATGCTTGCCACCCAGCTTGCCCAGGCGAGCAAGGTGACTTCCTCCAGAAGCAACCGCCTTCTAGAGGGCCCAAGTGGGCCTGGTTGCTATTTGCACCCCCATTTATGCTAAATACACCCCCTGCCTTTTTTTGGTGATTCTTTTTTCGTAAAGTTACGAAAACTTACGAATTTCGTAACGATACCTGTTTTCTTTCCGTAATGTTACGGAACCTTGTGGATTACATAATCATCCCCTTTTTGACTTACGGAATGTTACGAATCCCCACGAATTGTGCAACAATGCTTCCTTTTGAGTTTCGACATGTCACGAAACTTCACAAATTGCCTGACGATGGGTGTCAAGTACCTCAAAATGGTTAAATGAAAGTTGCATGCCACCAAGCAAAGGTCCCCGGACGAAATTATGGTATGACACCATGGAATTCGTAAAGTTCCATGAGGTTTCGAAAGGAAAGCAGCCAAAAAACACCAAAATGGGGGGGGGGTGAACTTATCAAGTTGGGGGTGTAAATAGTAATTTTTAAATCTGGGCCCATCTAGAGGATTCTGGACCTTTTCTTTCTTCCTGGCTAAGCAACCAGCTTGCCTGGGCGAGCTGGGAGGCAAGCACCTCTACGTTTTGTTGAAAAATGGTTTTCGGGACTTCCGTAATGCTTCCGTAAAATTTTTGAAAACCTTGGGTAAGCATATTTAACTTAATATTGGTGAAAGGGAAGAGAAAGAAAGAGGAAAATCAAGTCCTATATGCTTCCATAACGTTTCCATAAATTACAAAAAGGGGGTGAACTTATCAAGATGGGGTGCAAATAGCAATTTTCAAATTTTTGAGTCTATGCCCTTCCAGAACATTTTGGAAGCGGGCTTGCTTAAGGAGGAAGCAACCTAGCTTGCCTGGGCGAGCTGGGCGGCAACCTCCTCCCCGTTTTCCTATAAATAGGCGTGGGGGGGCTATTCCAAAGGGGCCCTAATCCCCTTGGCTATGCATTTCAGTTGTTTTGGGTGAAAAAATATGTTTCCGTGAAGAAAATCCAAGCCGAGGTGCTTCCATAACGCTTCTGAGACATTTCCGTGAGCAATTTCGTGAAGATTTTCCGCCGTTCTTCACCGTTATTCGTTCGTTCTTCGTTCTTCAACCGATAAGTTTTCGAATCCGAGACTTTCAATTCATTTCTTGTTTTGTTGGCTTTTATCTTTATTTCGTTCACTTTAGATTTTTTTTTCTTCCATTTTTAACAAGATTTAACCGATCGTTTAAGCCGTTATCTCGCCTAATAAAAGATAAAATGAATTTCAACCGATCATTTGCATTGTAATCTCGTTTAATCACTGTTAAAGCAAAATCTAACCGATCGTTCACACTGTAACCTTGGTCAAACCAAAAAAAGCAAAATAATAATAAAATAATCAAAATATCTTGAAAAAAATAATAAAATAATCAAGAAAAATCACAAATCAAGCTTTGTCCGCAAAAATCACTTGAAACCGTTTTAAGGTCCAACGCCTTAAACGGTCCTCTTTGCTTTTATCGGTTAACATGGACCGTTCAAAAGCATAAAATCAACACGTAACTTTACCGCTTTTGCAAGAACTACGTAGGTCTGATTTCCTCATTGGAATTGAGGATACGTAGGAGCAAAAGCCCCGCTTTTGTCGACCACCCCAACAGATCGTTAATGGTCCAACGCCTTAACGTTTCTCTCCTTTCAAAACCAAGAGATCGTTAATGGTCCAACGCCTTAATGTTTCTCTCCTTTCCAAAAATCAAAAGATCGTTTGATGGTCCAATGCCTTAAACGACTTTTGTTCAGCTAAAATCGATCTTGCGGAAAAAGATCAAAACAACTTAACCAACGTGTAGTTCTAAAAGAACTACGTAGGTCTGATTTCCTCATCGCAATTGAGGATACGTAGGAACGAGAGAAATACCCTTGTCGACCACAAAAAGGTAAAAAAATACAAAAAACATAAAAAGCATAAAAACACAAAAAGACATAAAAAGGGAAAATAAAACATTTTGAAGTCATATTTGCACACTTGATTAAAGGCTGCCGTCCCTTGTGACAGACGCGTGGGGTGCTAATACCTTCCCCGTGCGTAAAAACAACTCCCGGACCTTTCACACTTAAAGTTCGTAGACCACACCTTTTCTGGTTTTTCCGACGTTTTCCTCAAATAAACGTTGGTGGCGACTCCGCGCGCCTTCCTTCCTTGGAAGACGCACCCATGAGCCCTTGCGTCGCCCTCCCGCCGAAGGGTAGGTTGCAACAAATATCGTATGAAATATCTTCGTTGATAGATTGACTACGAATTTTATCTCTAACCTTATCTCCTAATGATCTTGGAAGTCCGGCTAGAAATTTCTCTTTCCAGAAAGGTTGTTGGCTATCTTCTCTGGTGTAAACTTTAGTCAAGAAGGTGTCTCTGTACCACCTAAAGTCTACTAAAGTCCTACACTTAAGGTTGGATAGTAATTTTGCTGACCTATCATTCCAAAGTGATGGATCACCAATAAAATGTTGGGCTATTGTAAAAATAAGGGTATTGACAGCGTAAGAGATTTCTTCATTATCGTCATTTGTAATAACTTTCCCATTTGGATCCGTTTTAATCGCGCTGTAGATTTTTGACTTTTCTTCGTTAGTGAGATAATTATCCCACCATCCTTTTAATTGACCAGAGAATCCTGCCACAAGAATGTCTACAATTGTTTCTTCTGGACACTCATGGGATGTTTGGTATGCCGTAACCACCATGGTCATATGTTGAAGGGTATTCATGATGTTGTATTCTGTTTGAGCATCTATATTCCATTCATAGATGTTTGCACTAAAACTTTTAAAGTTATTTTTGTCTTTTTCTTCTAATAGAAAATCAGGGGCGATTGGTCTTTGGTAATAAAGTTTGGAAGGTGTTTTTCAATGTTTGGTGTTAATAGGATTAATTACCTTTTCAGATACTGAACCTTCTTCAGATACTTGTTTTGAATTATTGTCACTATCCTCATTAATGGAATTAATTAGTTTGGAGGTATGTCTAGTCCTTATTTTGGATGATTCCTCCAAAGGTTGAGGGGTTTCAGGGATGGTTTTAAGTAAACTATTAATCTTACTTAATAATTCACTATTGCTATCACCTACCTCCTCAGTAGAGAATCTTTGTTTTCTAAGTTCCCTGAATTTCTGTTTGGCTTTTTTGCTAACCTTAAAAGGTTTGAACAAAGGTTTCTCCATTTGAACGACTGATGATGATGATCCATGGTCCTTGGGTTTAGTAAAGACTTTTTCTTTACTAATAGATTCCCCTAACACTTGAAGGTATTTGTCGGTGTAATTAGCCTATTCCATTAGGCTCCTGATTCCCTTTGGGTTAATTTCTTCATTGACATCCTTTGTCTTAAATGATGTGGCCATGACAGGTTTATCATTGTTGTCTTTGACCTTTGGCAGTTGATATTAGGTTGTGGGAGGTAATTCTAATTGGATTACCTCACCATCTTTGATCTGCCAATTGGTAATAACATTGGTTGTTGGATCACCTATTAGGTTATGTTGCCAAGGGTAATCTATATTTTCTTTGACAGTATATGCATGGAACCAATCAAAAGAAAGGAATATTAGTTTTGACTCTTTCGACAAATTTATAAAATTTGTCTTCAATTTGTTGTCTTTTTGATCCCCTAAAGTGCTGAAAAAACCATCTACTCTGAGGTTCATTCCCTGGAGAATAAAAGTCTTTTCTAAGGGTTTCCTTATCGATGCTAAATTCATCAGATAACACCATAAGGTTCATGGATAGAAGAATATGTTGGAGATTGAATTGACTTTTGGTCATCTTCTGGTTCCTGATTGTACGTGGTTCTAGGTATACTAGAGGTCGTATCTAATCCTTGGAGGCTTATGCTAGAAAACTGGTTATGCGACTGAGATCTAGATAATCCTACAAGAATTGATCGGGTCCTTATTGAAAAAGGCCTTCTTGCTGATTCATACTCAGATTGTCTTAAGGCTTCTATTCTGGACGAGAAAGAGTTTCTCCTATTGAAGGTTATTTCAACCTTACCAGAATTATCTTGTTTGATTTGGTCTATGGTAGGGGCAGGTCTGGGGACTGAAGGCGTAGCCTTGTCCATGACCCATTTTTTAAGAAGAGTTACCTCATCCCATTTTATAATTCTAGGGAAAGAAACATTAGCCTTTGTCATATTAGTGATAAACAAAAATGTCTCTCCTTTTTGGGGTTTTAGAAGGACTCTTCATGCACAAGTGTTCATGACCTTGTACCAAATTCTGTAAATTAGAGCTGTTGGAATTGAACCCTTTTTCATGTCGAGGCCATGAAAGTGGATATTTAGGAATAGAGAGTCAAGGATGTTTCTATCCATCAGACTCACTGTTTTGTTTGGGTAACAGTTGAAATAGATTGGTCCTTGTCCTAGGCTTGTTTCTACTATTCCTATTAAAGAATCTTTGAATTTATTGTGCTTAATATCTCTAAGACACATCAAGACGATGTCGTATATACCCATGTCAATTCATGGTTTGATTGCTACCTGGACACATCCTATGTGTAGATATTTGTATTTTCTATTATGTTCATAAATTTAATTTTTTGACAATAAATGAAATTCTTCCCCTATATATTGTCCTAGAGGAATATTATTTTCTACAGTCTTAATTATGTAATCAAAATTGTGTTTGTTTTTAGTTGTCTCAGGAACATATAATGTATCCTGAGGGATTTCTGGAATACTCCAGTCATCCATGTTTAGGTTTATCTCCTCAAAGCGTACTTCTTCATCGAAGAAGATGTGTTTAGGGGTGACCTCGTGGGTCTGATTGTCTTGCTCAGTAAGCAAATTTAAGTTTTTTGGGTCTGAGTTTGAGGATGAAGATGACGAGCTAGAAAGAAAAGAAATATGGGAAAATGATCGTAAAAGACGAGACATAATAATTTTCATCCTCTAGTATCTTTGCCTTCATGTGGTTCCATAGAAATGTTTCCATAAGGTTATATGTTACTAAATTCCTGGATTTGGAAAAATAAAAAAATTTAACTCTTTTTTTTTTATACAGATTGAACCTTACTCCTATAACCACCAGTATATTATGTCTTAATATTTTATTTTAACAATACACCTTAGTCTTACTGCCCTTTCTCATCCACGGGACTTACTGCTAGAGTATCATTCAACTAAAATATCAGACTGTTGTACTTCCAAGAATATTGTTCAAACACGTACTGTTTAGATTAAAGTTACTGTACAAAATATTTACTGTTCCTACTTCCAGATCCATGAAATCAATATACATATTTCCTTACGGATTATTTTCTTACTTCCCCATCAGGCTCTGATACCAGAGATCAGCGAACGAATCAAACAGACAGATAAGAAGTAGGAAACAATTTAATATACAATAGATAAGATATGCATGCCAACTATATAGTTAAAGAGTAAATGAAACCATACAAGAAAACTGAAACGGTGGTAGTCCGTGCAGAATTAGTTAAGGAGGAAGAAGAGAAGAAACTAAAATGGCGGTAATCCGCACTGAATCAGTAAGGAGGGAGAAGGGAGATAAACGAAGAAACTTGAAAATTTATTTGATAATGAAAGAAAAGCTTACAAAGAGTGTTTCCCAAAGCACCATCATTTTCATAATCAAATTAATGGAGCTTTCACTTAAAATTGAAATGTCACCTTTATAGTTAGTGATATATCATAGCGACGAGACAGGTCGTTATAGCTAGCTCTACTCAAATAAGAAAGATTTGTTGTTTTACTTGCACAATAACTAACTCTATAAGCATCTTATAGGCAAATATTCAATCTCAACACTTAGTCTACTCTCTCGATATGCTCAAGGTGTTTTGAGAGCTTTTCTAAACTTTACAAGAATTTATAAATAGCTTTTCACAAAAAGAATTTGAATGAATGCTTGTAAGGTTCATGTCCTATTTTCTGGTATTTATAGGCCTTAATCTTCAAGTGTCTGTTGTCTCACAACGGATGGAATTCTTCACTTAAGTTTTGTTCGATAATTTTGGTCGTTGGAGCATTTAATGCTTGCATTAAGTGCACATCCCTTCTCATGCAGGGAAATCACTGGGGTTGGTTTTCACTTTTAGATCTTCAACTTTATTTATTTTTCAAAGGTTTCAACAAATCCTAGAAGAATGTCTCTGTAAAATGAATCTCAGACATAAAGTATTAAACGAAGTCTTAAATATCATTTTTTTAAATGTTGTATCAGATCATGGCTTTAACTCTCTATTGTCTAATGCAGATCAACTCTTTGGTTCCGCACATACGGAATTTCAAGATGCGTAAGCTGCTTCCTTTTGATTTCCAGCATGTCTGACTTCACATATTGTGAAACAAAGGATGCCAACTATCTCAAAGCGGCCGATCAAAGTTGCATATCATCAAGTAATAATCCCGGACAAATTAGGTATGACAATATATATATATATATATATATATATATATATATATATATATATATATATATCAGTTGAGGACAATCATAGTCTTACTAGATGCAACAAATAAAATGATATGAAAACACATGGAATCATAAGACTTTGAGATAAGGCTTTTTCATTTATTAGAAAACATCTTATTTTATTCGTTAAAGGTATTTACATCAACAAGATGTGTTTTCAATATAAGAAACAAATGAATACAAAGAAAAGAAATAGATATAAGCAAAATAGCTCCCCATGAGATGATGTTTTCTTCAGACTTTAGCTCCCACTTAGATGGTGCAATCTTCTTCATCTTTTACATCTTCTCCCCTTTTGGTTTGGCAGCTTCTTCATCAAGCTTTGTCGGGAACTCATAATTGAAATAATCAAAATTTGATGAAAGAGCAATATTATTTCATGGAATAATGGTTTTTTGGGAGGTGTCAGACCCTAATTTTGTCCGGGGACTACCATTCACTGATGTTTTGATTCTTGATAGCCGAATTGCGGTGTTCGACACCAGTTACCTCAAAAAGCAAAGGATTACTCAGTGTTTTGATTAAGAATACAAAAGGATACCAAGGAAGGGGGCAAAAGGGTCTTTTTCTTGATTTTTCTAGACCCCAGCTCGCCCAAGCTAGCATCTGGCTCGCCTGGGCCATGGAAATAGCTCCTGGCTAAGCAACCAGCTCGCCTAGGCGAGCTTAAACCACCCCAAGTGACTTTTTCCTATAAATAGCATGATGGGGGGGGTTTAAGGGGTTGGAGGTTCACACTAAAGGGAATTGAGAGAATTGAGAGAAGAAGAAGAAAAGAAAGAAGAAGAAGAAAGAAGAGGAAACGAAGCCAAGGCTACCGAATTGCACCGTGATCATTCCCTACTCGTTTCTTGTTCTGTGTTCTTCGTGCGACGTCGGTTAGTTTTATTTTTAAGGATTGAATGTGATCTATGTACCCTTAGGGGTCCCCTTGTTATTATGTGCACATTCATCTTCCTCGATCTATCATCGGTAATCTCATTTTTTTGTAAAGTTTAATCTCGATCGATCACTAGTGTCGTAAAGTTGTCTTTAAAGAGATTGAAAGTTAATAGACAAAAAAACCAAAACAAAACCAACTCATAACTAAACTTCATTTCATCAAATATCACTTGAGATCGTTTCAAGGTCCAACATCTTAACGATTATCTCCGCTTTTCAAAATTTAAAACATCGTTCCAAGGTCCAACGCCTTAAACGACTCTTTGTTCGCAATTAAAATAAATCTTTCAAAAACATAAAATCAATTTAACACACAAACATTCAGACTTAAAGAAATATGTAGGTCTGAATTCCTCCTCGCACCTGAGGATATGTAGGAGCAAGGGCACCCCCTTGTCGAGCCCAAAAAAATAAAGAAATATAAAAGGGAAAAATAAATAATTTTGAAGTCACGTTGTGCACACTTGATTAAAGGCTGCCGTCCCTTGTGACGGGTGCGTGGGTGCTAATACCTTCCTCATGCGTAAAAAACTCATGAACCCTTCTTTTCGAAATTTGCAGACCTCTTTTTCGTTTTTCTAACATTTTCCTCGAATAAACATTGGTGGCGACTCCACGCGTTTTCTCCCTAGGAGACGAACACTTTGGCTTATCTATTTTGCTGTTGTCGTCCCGTCATGAGGTAGGTTGTGACATGAGGCTCCCATTTAGTGAGCTTTTTGTAGAAGTAATCACCAATGAGAAACCACTTGTTAGCTTCCTTCTCAGCATAATTTTTTTCTTCCAAAGCTTGAGAAAGTGCTTATCTCATCCTCAAAAGCTTAGCCTCAATGAGTCTAACATACTCCTTTGATGGTGGAGGATTATAGACTTATATAGCAAGAGCTTCCTGATCAACTGCATCCTCAACATCATAATTCACTTCTTTAATTATAAGTTGAACATGATGGGTGAAGATGAATCTGGAGTGAGGTCGACGCACAACATAAGAGAAGTTGTGATTAGACATAACATCAAACTCCCTCTTCCACAAGTAGACCATGTTGAAATGAGTCTTAATAGTGAAGAGGGTATGATTTAGAGTCTCATAGCAACGTTCCACTTCATGATGCACGTCTTCTACTGGGGGCTTCTCATCTGGTTCCAAACTTGAGCAATAAGCTCTGAGTCTATAAAACCTTTTGATGGCATACAAATCCAAGATTGAAAGCCTAGTCTTTTGCTTTAGAGCCTTAAGTTCATGTTTGAAAAGTCTATTAGGGAGAGCTTTTACATATCTTGTTGGAGAGGCATCCTCATCATCTTTTGTCATCAGCTCTTTGCCCTTATAGCAGTTAGCCTTTTAATGAGAGACAACATTGTCCACTACTACCTAAAAATGTGTGTTTGGAGTGGCCACACATGAAAACTAGGAGTCTATCATGAAATTCATATGTGTGTTGAACCCCCCAATCTTTGCAATAAAGTCTATCTTGCTCTAATCTCTTCCCTTTATATAGACAACTTCAACCTCAGTTCAACTCCATAGTCCGATTTCTCCCACTCTTGGGTTTCTTTCTGATACATCCAGAGCTATATCCTTAGCCTGAAAGGTTTAGTCAACCATGGTGCAATCCCAAAAGAGAATGACACTCATCGTAAACATCAAACCTAATAGTTGTTGAAGATCCAAGGGAGTAGAGAAGTGCATCTCAAAGGGTTCTATAACTTTGTTTCTCCATACTGTGGCAATGGGTGGATAAACCTTCCATGCAGATGGCCTATGCTAAAAAAAATCAAACATTTGATATTATCTTCATCCATTTCATCAAATAGTACAACATTGAGTGCCTGTTCGTCAGCTTCAGACACTGGCCTTGGTCTAATTAGTTTAGAACTTGGGTCTGTTTCAATAATGTCATCTTTAAGACCATGAAAAGATGCTTCAATAATAGACCGAACCATAGCTTCTTCAATAGCATCCTTATATGCAAGGTCCAAGTCTTCAGAAACCATGGTCACTTCTATTTCTACTTTTCTTTCAGCAATATCTAAAAAAAAAGTGCAACACCATGTGTCCACTACAAATTGAACTCTCTCAAGCTCCTCAATTTTTGCTCTTGTTCAGATTGAGCTTGGATTAACTTAACAATCACATCTTCAAACACTGACTCACCATCTATCTCCATCATGGTGGCCTCATTAGCAACTTTCCTCTACACTTCCTCAATAGATAAGGTCTTTAGAGACTCTAGAATAACATCTTTAACAATTTTCTTCTGATGCTCTTCAATAGACAGAGCTTCCACTAAGGCAATGATGCATTCTTCTTCTATGGCATCATTCCACTCCAAGATATGGTCACACTTGGCCTTCTTTCTTGACTTAGCCAAGGATTTCTTCTTTGCCTTTTCCAAGGAAACAACTTCCTTCTAGCTCATGGGGGGGGGGGGAACTAATTTTGGTGAGGGTTGGTTAAGAAGTTTGAGGTGGAAGGGCCAAAAAGGGTGAAGGTTAAGGGGTTGGAGTGTCGAGAATATCAAAATCAGATTCTTGAGCCTTAGATAGTGAGGATGGTTTAAATGGTGAGGTTACAAGAATCTCATATTTATATTATTATGGCTTGGGAGGAGAGATATGAGTAGGTTGTGGTTGGGGTTGAGGATGTTTGATCTTAATCATTGGTATTTTGCTGGGGGTTGAGATTTAGGTTCAAACTTAGAATCCAGAGCCTTCTTCTTTTAGGTTGTTATAGGGTCTAAAAGTTTGGGGCCAGATGGAGGTTGTTTCTTGGGTTTCTTAGCTGGGTCTAAGGGTTGTTTCTTGGGTTTCTTTTGGTGGGGAGTTTGGATCTAGGTTGGATAGGTTTGGTCTGAAGGGTAGGTTTGGATTTAGGTTTAGCTTGAGATTGCTCCAACTATGTCTACCGAGATGAAAAACCAAACTCGAGATCAACAGGTTGTTCTTGAATGCCCATCGTCTGTGGGCTGTGGTTCCTCCTTAATCTTCTTATTGACCTTTCATTTGATATGCTTCTAACCATATTTTGTAAAGTTGTCAGCAATCACCAATTTTACCAAGGTCATACCTTAAAGTTGTGTTGCTCCTCCAGACGGTGCCATGCCAGACACATCAACGCTAGAGTTTCTCATGATTTGAGTGAATAACATACCATAAGGGGCATGGTTCTTCTTTACCTTAAGGTTGAACATATCCTTTAAAGCTTGCAACTAGTAATATAAGATATCTTTTGGTATATTCACCTTTTCACCTACCATAATTTTGTTCATGCAAAATCTATCCTGGTAATTAACATAGTCTTTGAACCCAAGTCTGGGTATAACCATGTTAAACATAAAGTTGTGGATGAGTCTACAGATGTAAGAGAGATATACGGTCCTTAAGAATTTGATGAGCTCAACTCTATCCTTTGTGATTGGTCGAGCACGACCATAGAGCATGATGTCAACAGTCTCTTGGGTGATATCCTTCTCCCAATCTTTGTCAAAAACCAGGCCTTCTTCCAACAACCAGATGTAGGGGCGATGGTTGTTGGGTAGACAATGATATCTTTTCCTTGAATGGTACCTCTGATGTTGACTCCTTCTTGCCTTGTAGTTCCCCAGAACAATGCATATGGACCATAGTGCCAAGCACTAAACTTTTTTTATTTAAAAAATGGTCCAGCCTACTTGATCAAACAAGTTTCTGTTAGTGCTTAGCTCTACTGAGTTTTAAAAGATTGGCTAAGATTTTGTTAAAACATAAGCACTTAGACAATGAAGGAAAGCTGGAGTTGCTGCACATGATGTCCAACGTTATGTCAAAGAATAAGATCGGGCTGCACAATGCACAAGGCAAGATGAAATGTCAAATGAAGAATTGTAGCTGCAGGATTCACGATGTCGGATACAATGTCCAGGACATCCTGCCCGAGAATACTGGAGTTGCTGTACAATGCAAGATAAAAGTCAAGTAGTGAAGCTGCAGGATCCACGATGTCGGATACGATGTCCTGACATCCGGCCCGATAATACTGGACATATAATTCTGTTATATCTTTAACAGATTATTGTGCAGTTAGCAAGAGATAAGAAGATCTATCTTTAGGAACGAATTAAAAGATAATTAAAGTTCGAATTTCAAAGTAGAAGAGTTCGTTCAGGGATTAAAGATTAAAGATAAAAACTAAAAGATCAAACTGCATCTTTTAGATCTTTAAGTGCAGATTTTCAGGAAGAATGATAGATCTCATCCAGCACAAGTAGTTGCAGCCCAGAAACGCACACTGCTATATAAACATGAAGGCTGCACGAGTTCTGTACCAAGTCCGAGATTGAAGAGTTATTTTGTGAGTTTTGGGACTTGAGTCTTTTGTGAGCCACCTTGATGTTACTCTAACATCAAGTGTTGGACCTGAGTGTGTAGAGTTGATCTCTAGTGTGTAGAGTTGATCTCTAGTGTGTGGAGTTGATCTCTATTGTTCAGAGAGCAATCTCTGGTGTGTCTTTGAATTGATTGTAAACACGGGAGTGTGAGTGAGAGGGAGTGAGCGGGGTTCTCATATCTAAGAGTGGCTCTTAGGTAGAGGTCGCACGGGTAGTGGTTAGGTGAGAAGGTTGTAAACAGTGGCTGTTAGACCTTGAACTAACACTATTTTAGTGGATTTCCTCCCTGGCTTGGTAGCCCCCAGATGTAGGTGAGGTTGCACCGAACTGGGTTAACAATTCTCTTGTGTTATTTACTTGTTTAATCTGTTTATACAGTCAAACACAATCTGCATGTTCTGAAGTGTGATGTCGTGACATCCGGTACGACATCTGTCCCCAGTATCAGAATTTCAATTGGTATCAGAGCAGGCACTCGAAATCACTGAGTGAGATCTAGGAAGATAAATTCTGATGAACATGGAGAAAGAAGGAGGACCAGTGAACAGACCACCAATTCTGGATGGAACCAACTATGAATACTGGAAAGCAAGGATGGTGGCCTTCCTCAAATCACTGGATAGCAGAACCTGGAAAGCTGTCATCAAAGGCTGGGAACATCCCAAGATGCTGGACACAAAAGGAAAGCCCACTGATGGATTGAAGCCAGAAGAAGACTGGACTAAAGAAGAAGACGAATTGGCACTTGGAAACTCCAAAGCTTTGAATGCTCTATTCAATGGAGTTGACAAGAATATCTTCAGACTAATCAACACATGCACAGTGGCCAAAGATGCATGGGAGATCCTGAAAACCACTCATGAAGGAACCTCCAAAGTGAAGATGTCCAGATTGCAACTATTGGCTACAAAATTCGAAAATCTGAAGATGAAGGAGGAAGAATGTATTCATGACTTCCACATGAACATTCTTGAAATTGCCAATGCTTGCACTGCCTTGGGAGAGAGGATGACAGATGAAAAGCTGGTGAGAAAGATCCTCAGATCCTTGCCTAAGAGATTTGACATGAAAGTCACTGCAATAGAGGAGGCCCAAGACATTTGCAACATGAGAGTAGATGAACTCATTGGTTCCCTTCAAACCTTTGAGCTAGGACTCTCGGATAGGGCTGAAAAGAAGAGCAAGAATCTGGCTTTCGTGTCCAATGATGAAGGAGAACAAGGTGAGTATGACCTGGATACTGATCTGACTAACGCAGTTGTGCTCCTTGGAAAACAGTTCAACAAAGTGATGAACAGAATGGACAGGAGGCAGAAACCACATGTCCAGAACATCCCTTTCGACATCAGGAAAGGCAGTAAATACCAGAAAAGGTCAGATGAAAAGCCCAGTCACAGCAAAGGAATTCAATGCCATGGGTGTGAAGGCTATGGACACATCATAGCTGAATGTCCCACTCATCTCAAGAAGCAGAGGAAAGGACTTTCTGTATGTCGATCTGATACAGAGAGTGAACAAGAAAGTGATTCTGACAGAGATGTGAATGCACTCACTGGGAGATTTGAATCTGCTGAAGATTCAAGTGATACAGACAGTGAAATCACTTTTGATGAGCTCGCTGCATCCTATAGAGAACTATGCATCAAAAGTGAGAAGATTCTTCAGCAAGAAGCACAACTGAAGAAGGTCATTGCAAATCTGGAGGCTGAGAAGGAGGGACATGAAGAGGAGATCTCTGAGCTTAAAGGAGAAGTTGGTTTTCTGAACTCTAAACTGGAAAACATGACAAAATCAATAAAGATGCTGAATAAAGGCTCAGATACGCTTGATGAGGTGCTACAGCTTGGAAAGAATGTTGGAAACCAGAGAGGACTTGGATTTAATCCTAAGTCTGCTGGCAGAACAACCATGACAGAATTTGTTCCTGCCAAAAACAGCACTGGAGCCACGATGTCACAACATCGGTCTCGACATCATGGAACGCAGCAGAAAAGGAGCAAAAGAAAGAAGTGGAGGTGTCACTACTGTGGCAGGTATGGTCACATAAAGCCCTTTTGCTATCATTTACATGGCCATCCACATCATGGAACTCAAGGGAGCAGCAGTGGAAGGAAGATGATGTGGGTTCCAAAACACAGGACTGTTAGTCTTGTTGTTCATACTTCACTTAGAGCATCAGCTAAAGAAGATTGGTACCTAGATAGCGGCTGTTCCAGACACATGACAGGAGTCAAAGAATTCCTGGTGAACATTGAACCTTGCTCCACTAGCTATGTGACATTTGGAGATGGTTCTAAAGGAAAGATCACTGGAATGGGAAAGCTAGTCCATGATGGACTTCCTAGTCTGGACAAAGTACTGCTGGTGAAGGGACTGACTGCAAACTTGATCAGCATCAGTCAGCTGTGTGATGAAGGATTCAATGTAAACTTCACAAAGTCAGAATGCTTGGTGACAAATGAGAAGAGTGAAGTTCTAATGAAGGGCAGCAGATCAAAGGACAACTGTTACCTATGGACACCTCAAGAAACCAGTTACTCCTCCACATGTCTATCCTCCAAAGAAGATGAAGTCAGAATATGGCATCAAAGATTTGGACATCTGCACTTAAGAGGCATGAAGAAAATCATCGACAAAGGTGCTGTTAGAGTCATTCCCAATCTGAAAATAGAAGAAGGCAGAATTTGTGGTGAATGTCAGATTGGAAAGCAAGTCAAGATGTCCCACCAGAAGCTTCAACATCAGACCACTTCCAGGGTGCTGGAACTACTTCACATGGACTTGATGGGGCCTATGCAAGTTGAAAGCCTTGGAGGAAAGAGGTATGCCTATGTTGTTGTGGATGATTTCTCCAGATTTACCTGGGTCAACTTTATCAGAGAAAAATCAGACACCTTTGAAGTATTCAAGGAGTTGAGTCTAAGACTTCAAAGAGAAAAAGACTGTGTCATCAAGAGAATCAGGAGTGACCATGGCAGAGAGTTTGAAAACAGCAGGTTTACTGAATTCTGCACATCTGAAGACATCACTCATGAGTTCTCTGCAGCCATTACACCACAACAAAATGGCATAGTTGAAAGGAAAAACGGGACTTTGCAAGAGGCTGCTAGGGTCATGCTTCATGCCAAAGAACTTCCCTATAATCTTTGGACTGAAGCCATGAACACAGCATGCTACATCCACAACAGAGTCACACTTAGAAGAGGGACTCCAACCACACTGTATGAAATCTGGAAAGGGAGGAAGCCAACTGTCAAGCACTTCCACATCTTTGGAAGTCCATGTTACATTTTGGCAGATAGAGAGCAAAGGAGAAAGATGGATCCCAAGAGTGATGCAGGAATATTCCTGGGATACTCTACAAACAGCAGAGCATATAGAGTATTCAATTCCAGAACCAGAACTGTGATGGAATCCATCAATGTGGTTGTTGATGATCTAACTCCAGCAAGAAAGAAGGATGTCGAAGAAGATGTCAGAACATCGGGAGACGATGTAGCAGATGCAGCTAAAAGTGGAGAAAATGCAGAAAACTCTGATTCTGCTACAGATGAATCAAACATCAACCAACCTGACAAGAGACCCTCCATTAGAATCCAGAAGATGCACCCCAAGGAGCTGATTATAGGAGATCCAAACAGAGGAGTCACTACAAGATCAAGGGAGATTGAGATTGTCTCCAACTCATGTTTTGTCTCCAAAATTGAGCCCAAGAATGTGAAAGAGGCACTGACTGATGAGTTCTGGATCAATGCTATGCAAGAAGAATTGGAGCAATTCAAAAGGAATGAAGTCTGGGAGCTAGTTCCGAGACCCGAGGGAACTAATGTGATTGGCACCAAGTGGATCTTCAAGAACAAAACCAATGAAGAAGGTGTTACAACCAGAAACAAGGCCAGACTTGTTGCTCAAGGCTACACTCAGATTGAAGGTGTAGACTTTGATGAAACTTTCGCTCCTGTTGCTAGACTTGAATCCATCAGATTGTTACTTGGTGTAGCTTGCATCCTCAAATTCAAGCTGTACCAGATGGATGTGAAGAGCGCGTTTCTGAATGGATACCTGAATGAAGAAGCCTATGTGGAGCAGCCAAAGGGATTTATAGATCCAACTCATCCAGATCATGTATACAGGCTCAAGAAAGCTCTCTATGGATTGAAGCAAGCTCCAAGAGCTTGGTATGAAAGGCTAACAGAGTTCCTTACTCAGCAAGGGTATAGGAAGGGAGGAATTGACAAGACTCTCTTTGTCAAACAAGATGCTGATAACTTGATGATAGCACAGATATATGTTGATGACATTGTGTTTGGAGGGATGTCGAATGAGATGCTTCGACATTTTGTCCAACAGATGCAATCTGAATTTGAGATGAGTCTTGTTGGAGAGCTGACTTATTTTCTGGGACTTCAAGTGAAGCAGATGAAAGACTCCATATTCCTCTCACAAAGCAAGTATGCAAAGAACATTGTCAAGAAGTTTGGGATGGAGAATGCCAGCCATAAAAGAACACCTGCACCTACTCACTTGAAGCTGTCAAAAGATGAAGCTGGCACCAGTGTTGATCAAAGTCTGTACAGAAGCATGATTGGGAGCTTACTATATTTAACAGCTAGCAGACCTGACATCACCTATGCAGTAGGTGTTTGTGCAAGATATCAAGCCAATCCCAAGATAAGTCACTTAAATCAAGTAAAGAGAATTCTGAAATATGTAAATGGCACCAGTGACTATGGGATTATGTACTGTCATTGTTCAGATTCAATGCTGGTTGGGTATTGTGATGCTGATTGGGCTGGAAGTGCAGATGACAGAAAAAGCACTTCTGGTGGATGCTTCTATCTGGGCAACAATCTTATTTCATGGTTCAGCAAGAAGCAGAACTGTGTGTCCCTATCTACTGCAGAAGCAGAGTATATTGCAGCAGGAAGCAGCTGTTCACAACTAGTTTGGATGAAGCAGATGCTCAAGGAGTACAATGTCGAACAAGATGTCATGACATTATACTGTGACAACTTAAGTGCTATTAATATTTCAAAAAATCCTGTGCAACACAGCAGAACCAAGCACATTGACATCAGACATCACTATATCAGAGAGCTTGTTGATGATAAAGTTATCACACTGGAGCATGTTGACACTGAGGAACAAATAGCAGATATTTTCACAAAGGCATTGGATGCAAATCAGTTTGAAAAACTGAGGGGCAAGCTGGGCATTTGCCTGCTAGAGGAATTATAGCAGCTACTGCTATCTGAACGTGCTCAAACGTCTCACTTAACATTAATAGCACGTTCACTACTAAACCAAAGCAAATTCGACCGTTGCTTCACACGCCCCTCTACATTCCTCATTCAAACTTATATTTTCGTGGTAATCTCATTTTCAGCATTCCCTAACAGCTCTCTGAGATTTACGAAATCATTCCAAACACTCTGCTTTTCCATGGCTACCTCACCAAAAGAAACTTCAGCTCCTGGTTCACCCTCTGCACCATCAAACCAGGAACGACCTGAATTCAATATCCAGCCCATACAGATGATTCCTGGTCAAGCTCCTGTTCCTGAAAAACTGGTTCCCAAACGACAACAGGGAGTAAAGATTTCTGAAAACCCTAGCATTGCAACAAGTCCTAGGGAAGTAGACCCGGAGATGGATAAGAAGATCCGCAGTATTGTGAGTAGCATTTTGAAAGACGCCTCTGTTCCTGATGCTGGTGAAGATGTTCCAACATCCTCCACCCCGAATGTTTCTGTGCCTGATGTTGATAAAGATGTTCCAACATCCTCCGCTCCAAATGCTGAAGCCCTCCCTTCACCCAGTGAAGAGGAATCAACAGAAGAAGAGGATCAAGCCTCAGAGGAGACCCCTGCACCACGGGCACCAGAACCTGCTCCAGGTGACCTCATTGACCTTGAAGAAGTAGAATCTGATGAGGAACCCATTGCCAACAGGTTGGCACCTGGCATTGCAGAAAGGTTACAAAGCAGAAAAGGGAAAACCCCCATTAAGAGGTCAGGACGAATCAAGACTATGGCACAGAAGAAGAGCACTCCAATCACTCCTACCACATCTAGAAGGAGCAAAGTTGCAATCCCCTCCAAGAAGAGGAAAGAAATTTCCTCATCTGATTCTGATGATGATGTCGAACTAGATGTCTCGACATCAAAGAGGGCCAAGAAATCTGGGAGAAAGGTGCCTGGAAATGTTCCTGATGCACCACTGGACAACATCTCTTTCCACTCCATTGGCAATGTTGAAAAGTGGAAATATGTGTATCAACGCAGACTTGCGGTTGAAAGAGAACCGGGAAGAGATGCCTTGGATTGCAAGGAGATAATGGACCTCATCAAGGCTGCTGGACTACTGAAAACAGTCACCAAGTTGGGAGACTGCTATGAGAGTCTAGTCAAGGAATTCATTGTCAACATTCCCTCTGACATAACAAACAGAAAGAGTGATGAGTATCAAAGAGTGTTTGTCAGAGGAAAATGTGTTAGATTCTCCCCTGCTGTGATCAACAAATACCTGGACAGACCAACAGATGGAGTGGTAGATATTACTGTCTCTGAGCATCAAATTGCCAAGGAAATCACTGCCAAACAAGTCCAGCATTGGCCAAAGAAAGGGAAGCTGTCTGCAGGGAAGCTAAGTGTGAAATATGCAATCCTGCACAGGATTGGAGCTGCAAACTGGGTACCCACCAATCATACTTCCACTGTTGCCACAGGTTTGGGTAAATTTCTGTATGCTATTGGAACCAAGTCCAAATTTAATTTTGGAAACTATATATTTGATCAAACTGTTAAGCATTCAGAATCCTTTGCTGTCAAATTACCCATTGCCTTCCCAACTGTATTGTGTGGCATTATGTTGAGTCAACATCCCAATATTTTAAACTACACTGACTCTGTGATGAAGAGAGAATCTCCTCTATCCCTGCATTACAAATTGTTTGAGGGGACACATGTCCCAGACATTGTCTCGACATCAGGGAAAGCTGCTGCTTCAGGTGCTGTGTCCAAGGATGCTCTGATTGCTGAACTCAAGGACACATGCAAGGTGCTGGAAGCAACCATCAAAGCCACCACAGAGAAGAAGATGGAGCTGGAACGGCTGGTCAAAAGGCTTTCAGAAAGTGGCATTGATGATGGAGAAGCAGCCGAGGAAGAAGAAGAAGCTGCTGAGGAAGAGGAAGATGCAGCAGAGGATACTGAATCAGATGATGATTCCGAAGCCACCCCATGACCATCAGACCTTTATTTTTGCTTTTTCCTTTTACTAGCTAAAGGGGCATGTCCCTTTGAACAATTGATTACTATGGGTCTGTAATATTTGCACCTTAAGTTCATGCATTCTACTTTTGTCAAATTCTGTCTAAAAAGGGGGAGTAATAGTAGTATTATGCTGGCTATTATGCATGATTTTGAGCAGTAGGATACTATGTATGCAATAGTCGTATTATGCATGATTGATACGATGTATGACAGTAGGATACGATGTATGCATGATTCATGATTTTGAGGGGGAGTTGTATGTATATGACTTTGATGGGGAGACTGCTGCTGCTGATGATGACTGATGTAAGCTACTAGTAACTGATAGAAGATGCTGCAGTAAGAGCATGAAGACAGGGGGAGCTGAAAGCTGATGTCACGAGAGATGTCTTGACATCCTGGAAAAAACTAGTAGCTGATAGAAGATGCTGCAGTAAGCATGGAGACAGGGGGAGCAGGAGCAGAAAGCTGATGTCACGTGAGATGTCTTGACATCCTGGAAACGACTTGCAACTTGTCTAAACTACAGATTCCGCTGTGCTTGATTACTCTGATAATGAAAGTTGCTGATCCCACTTGCATAACTGCTCGTACCTGCTCAGGAAGTGTCTAAGTATGTTTTAGACAAAATTTGCCAAAGGGGGAGATTGTTAGTGCTTAGCTCTACTGAGTTTTAAAAGATTGGCTAAGATTTTGTTAAAACATAAGCACTTAGACAATGAAGGAAAGCTGGAGTTGCTGCACATGATGTCCAACGTTATGTCAAAGAATAAGATCGGGCTGCACAATGCACAAGGCAAGATGAAATGTCAAATGAAGAATTGTAGCTGCAGGATTCACGATGTCGGATACAATGTCCAGGACATCCTGCCCGAGAATACTGGAGTTGTTGTACAATGCAAGATAAAAGTCAAGTAGTGAAGCTGCAGGATCCACGATGTCTGATACGATGTCCTGACATCCGGCCCGATAATACTGGACATATAATTCTGTTATATCTTTAACAGATTATTGTGCAGTTAGCAAGAGATAAGAAGATCTATCTTTAGGAACGAATTAAAAGATAATTAAAGTTCGAATTTCAAAGTAGAAGAGTTCGTTCAGGGATTAAAGATTAAAGATAAAAACTAAAAGATCAAACTGCATCTTTTAGATCTTTAAGTGCAGATTTTCAGGAAGAATGATAGATCTCATCCAGCACAAGTAGTTGCAACCCAGAAACGCACACTGCTATATAAACATGAAGGCTGCACGAGTTCTGTACCAAGTCCGAGATTGAAGAGTTATTTTGTGAGTTTTGGGACTTGAGTCTTTTGTGAGCCACCTTGATGGTACCCTAACATCAAGTGTTGGACCTGAGTGTGTAGAGTTGATCTCTAGTGTGTAGAGTTGATCTCTAGTGTGTAGAGTTGATCTCTTTTGTGTAGAGTTGATCTCTATTGTTCAGAGAGCAATCTCTGGTGTGTCTTTGATTTGTTTGTAAACACGGGAGTGTGGTTGAGAGGGAGTGAGCGGGGTTTCTCATATCTAAGAGTGGCTCTTAGGTAGAGGTCGCACGGGTAGTGGTTAGGTGAGAAGGTTGTAAACAGTGGCTGTTAGACCTTGAACTAACACTATTTTAGTGGATTTCCTCCCTGGCTTGGTAGCCCCCAGATGTAGGTGAGGTTGCACCGAACTGGGTTAACAATTCTCTTGTGTTATTTACTTGTTTAATCTGTTTATACAGTCAAACACAATCTGCATGTTCTGAAGTGTGATGTCGTGACATCCGGTACGACATCTGTCCCCAGTATCAGAATTTCAGTTTCTAACAACAAGCCCATCTCCCTCAAGTCCATTAAAGCTTTCCCATCATCTAGGGATGAACCAATTTACTAAAAATACTCTTGCAGCATCTTCTTTGTTGTTGATTGCTGGAATTGCAACAATCTCATTCTTGGGTTCCATTGTTCACAAAGATAAAATATTTTTGAAGAAAAAGTGAGATTTTTGAAAGTATGAGTTCTCAAACACAAGTAGAAAGGCAAAAATATCTGATAATTCAAGGTTTCAAAAGGTCTCTTGAATGTTCGCCTTTGCCTTTTATAGGTTTTTGAAGAGAGAGAGAGAGATGAATAGTAATGGTTAAAATCACATTTAATATTTTTTGAAAATAATTTTACTATCATGGTGAAAAAGGCAACACACATATTTTAAAAAGAAACTAAAAAGTCTTTATCTTAGTGAACACGCTTCCCATTCCGTCTGTACACTTGAACACACATTAGTCCAAACAAATTAATGAGAGACTTTAAGACGATACCATCATATGAGACAAAATGAAATACACCATTAGTATGATAGACTAACCATATTTAAATGTTCTCTAAAACAAACAAAACGGTCTTCAAACAAAGGTTTAGTAATGATATTAGCCTATTGATGATCTGTGTCTACAAACTTTATATCAAAAACACCTTTTGCACATAATCACAAATGAAATGATATTTTATTTCAATATGCTTAGCCTTTGAATGTTGTATGAGATTTTTCGATAGATTGATTGCACTAGTATTATCACAATATACAAGAATATTGTTCTCTAAATTGGAGTAATCTTCTAATTGATACTTTACCCATAGCAATTGTGAGCAACAACTTGCGCTATTCACATAGTTAGCTTCAGCTGTAGATAAAGCAATGAAGTTTTGCTTCTTGCTAGCCCAAGATATTAGACAAGGTCCAATGTAGTGGCATCCTCCACTTGTAACCTACTAACTTGAAATCTTGATTTTTCTTATAAAACAAACTCTGGTTAGTAGTTATTACTAGATATCGTAAGATACTCTTAACAACTTTGAGATATGACTCTCGAAGATCAGATCAGACTAGAATCTAGTACAAAGACATACACTATACATAATATCAAGTATACTAGTAGTTAGATATTGAAGTGAGTCAATCATACCTCTGTAGATTGTTTTATCTACTAGTTTACTATTAGTCGGTGAATACGACTAACTTTTGTGTATAAAACTTGTGTAAATTGTATCAAACTCTTCCAATTTATGGTTATTTTGTAGTGTTATAAGTATTTTCTGTTAAGTATAGGTAATAAATACTTAGTACTTCCATTTTGTGTGTTTAATAATCATTTTCTCTCAATTTCAGGTTAATTAGGCAAGCTTTGAAAAGTGCTATTTTTCACCTTCTCGCTAAGCCAATCTGTTGGCTTAGCAAGCATCCTCTAAGTGCAGCACTCATGGGCTAAGCACGAGGAAGACTCTGGAAGAAGATGAGCTGTACAGGTTCGCTAAATGCACCACTTCATCTCACTAAGCGCATTGCTTCAGTCCATCCGCTAAGTGGGAAAGGCACCCGCTAAGCCAAAATTCACTAATGTGCGCTAAGCGGTCCATAATTGCGCGCTAAGCGCACGAGCATGAACAAGGCCACCTATTTAAGCCAGAAATCAGATTTTGGGAAGGGAGTTTGGGCTGGGATTCAGAGCTTTGCATGTCTAGAGATTCTAGAGAGAGAAAGGTCCAAGTTCCAAAGAGTTTTGAGAGATTTTGCTTTGTGAAGATTTGCAGAGACTAGAGCTTGAAACAGGAGCCGGTTTTAGAGCTTGAGATGAGTTTGTGAGTGATTGTGGGATCCTAGAGGTGAAGGAGACATCCTCTTGTAATTTTGCAATCTTTCATCTTGTTCTTCTCTTTGTTGTAAAGAAGGCTTCCTGGTTATGGAAAACTAAATCCTCTATTGGATCTTCCCTATAGGTACCTGATGTAAATATATTTCTATCTATTTAATGATGTTTTGTGTTCTCTGTGCTATATGCTTTTCACTCCAGTATGCTTTTACCTTGATCACGTAGAAGCATGCTTTGTTAGGGTCATTCAACAGTGGAAACTGGTCTGATTCTAAAGTCCTTGATAGTACATGGCTAAGTTGTCGTACTATCACGAGGAATCGGGGTGCGATAATTTAGTTGTGTATATGTGTCTTAATGCGGTCCTGGTTGATTTTAGTCCAACAAGAGGAATCTGCGGACGATGCATGATTAGGATTAGGCTAAACTATCATGAGGAATTGGGGTTTAGTATCTCAGGAGACACCATAGGAACACATGAGCATTATTAGATAGAGAATATCTTTTTAGCATCAGGCACCTATTAGGAAAGCCAATGTGTTTTCTACTTGTTTTTACACATCATTTCTCTCGCATGATTTTCCTTTTTGCACAGATAGTTTACACACCTATTCATATTCACACTTATCTTTACACACCAGACACCTATTTGCTGAAATAACTTACCAAATAACACAAGTTCCCCGAGAGTTCGATAATCGATTCTTTCCATTTTATACTACTTGTGCGATCTGGTGCACTTACCGGAAGCGAACATTTACCTGATTCATCTTTACTCAAGGGCTTGGAAGCATGCATGGTTTTTTTCATTGGTTTAGTGTAACACACTGAAATTTCGCTAATTGAAAATCGATGTTTAATGTATTTCTTGTGTTGTTTGACTGTTTGATTGATTTGGATGAGTTGAGGTGTTGTGTGAATTAGCTATATGTGAATGATTAATGTGAATGATAGGTTATGTGGAGTTTGATTGACCTATGTTGAAATTGTGAGATTTCAAGTTTTACCCAAACCTATTCTTCTAAAACCACGATTTTGGACTCGGTAATCGTTGGATTGCCTTCAAATTTGGACTATAGGTTTATAACCCAAGTCTTCACACTTTAACCGTTGGGATTTGAGAAATAAAACCTTTGACATCTCTCTTAGTGAGACAAATGTCCTAAGCACAATTGTAACCCAAGGAGAAAATTTGCTCAATGAGATCAGCAGCACACTAAGCGAAATTCTAGCTAGTAGCGAAATTGCACTCAACGTGAAATGTCACGCTTAGTGCCAAAAGTTGAATTTATCTTAGCAAGATGAGCTCACTGAGCGAGATTTGCAGATTATAAATATGTTCTTTAGTGTGAAAAACACGTTTTTTTCACTCTTCTTCTCTCCAAATGCTCACCCAAACCCTAATACCTTCTTCTCCCCCACCCACGACCACCGGTGGCCACCATAAGCTGCCATTTCTTGCCGCCAGACCACCGCACAGACAGGAAAATTTTAATTGAAGCCGAATCTTCAGAATCCATCTCAAGGATTTGGTAGAGAAACAAGCTCTCAATCCTTTCTTTCATAGTTTCTCTGAGGTAACATTGACTTCTATGGCTTTCTCCTAGTTAGTTTGAACTTCTCTATCTTTTTTGTTACGGGTATCGTAATAAGATGTTTTTACACTTCCTTTGAAAATGAGACTTTGTATAAGTTACCTTTTTATAAAATTGATGTTGTATTAGTGACCTTCGCTGAACCCTGATCACATTAGTGTGATCGAAATTTCAAGATAATGTCTTTTTGAAGTAGACCCCGAAACACCTCTTAGCCCCTTTTAATTTGACAGGGGTATTCGACCCCGAATGTTGATATTAGCCTTGTTTTTGAAATCTACACTAAATTGCATTCCATTTGGTATATAGAACTCTGCATTTGGAACGACAGACGTGAATGTGAGAGGTCTCTGAGTGACATAGAGAGAAGTTGATAGAGGGATATCCAAAGGTGAGAGGAGTTTATTATAATTTATGGCTTTGTGTCATACCCTAATTTCGTCCGGGGAGTATTGTTTGATGGCATGCAACCTTTGGTTGACCACTTCGAGGTACTTGATACCCTTTGTTGCACAATACGTGAAGTTCCGAGACATGCCGGAAATCAAAAGGAAGCATTGTTACGCAATCCGTGAAATTCCGTAACATGCCGAAAATCAAAAGGAAGTATAGTTACGCAATCCTTGTGTTTCCGTAACATTCTGAAAGCTAAAAAAGGAGTAATTACATGACCCGTAAGGTTCCATAACCTTACGGAAAGAAAACAAGTATCGTTACAAAATTCGTAAAGTTTCGTAACGTTACGGAAAAAGAATCACCAAAAAAAGCAAAGGGGGTGTATTTAGTTAAAAAGGGGGTGCAAATAGCAACCAGGCCCACTTGGGCCTTCCAGGATGTTCCTCTAGAAGGCGGTTGCTTCTGGAGGAAGCAAGCTGGCTCGCCTGGGCGAGCTGGGTGGCAAGCTCCTCCCCTATTTTCCTATAAATAGGGGGAGGAGTGAAGAAGAAAGGGGTTCAGCTCTTGTGGTTCTTCGTAATCACTTAAAATCAGTGAGGAAAATTGTTTCCGTGAAGAAAATCCAAGCCGAGGCGCTTCTGTAACGTTTCCGTGGGTGATTTCGCGAAGATTTTCAACCGTTCTTCATCGTTCGTCGTTCGTTCTTCGTCGTTCTTCGGTCTTCAACCGGTAAGTTCCCGAAATCGAACTTTTCAATTCATTCTATGTACCCTTGGTGGTCCCCATTTGTTTCGCGTACTTTTATTTTCGTTTCATTTACTTTCCGTACCCCCTTTTGAAGTGCTTTGGTCATTTGCTTAAGTCATTTTCTTGCCTAATCAAAAAATAAAATAAATTTCCACCGATCATTTGAATTGTAATATCCGTTAATTTCTGTTAAAATGAAATCCGACCGTTCGGTCATGCCGTAACCACGTTGGAAACCAAAAAGAGGTAAAATAATATTATAATAATAAAAAAATATCTTTTAGTAAAATAAACCAAAAAAAATGAATCGGACGTTTCTCTTTGGCATCTCTCTTTCTTAATTGAATTGACTAATAACTAAAGTGAAACTAAGGTTAAAATCAACTCGCAAAGTCAAGCTCGTCCGCAAAAAATCACTAAAAAGGATTTTAAGGTTCGATACCTCAGTTTTTCTCACCAAGTAAAAATGGATCATTTTAAGGTCCAACGCCTTAAAAGGACCACCTTCCAAGTAAAAAAAATGGAATCGCTTGATTCGCCCTTTAGAAAGAACTACGTAGGTCTGATTTCCTCTTCGATGGAGGGTACGTAGGAGCAAGAGCCCCACTTTTGTCGACCTCAAAAGTAATAAAGAAATAAAAGTTTAAGATACACAATTTCACACGATTCTAATTTAAGACTGCTGTCCTTTGGGACAAACGTGAGAGGTGCTAATACCTTCCTCAAACATAAATACAACTCCCGAATCTGGAATATTCTTCATGACCAGTTTCCTTCGGTTTTTCCGATGTTTTCCACAAAGAAAAATTGGTGGCGACTCCGCGCATTTTCCTCCTTTGGAAGATGCACCCGTGAGCCTCGCCTCGCTCGCCCGCAAAAGGGTAGTTGCGACAGTTGGCGACTCCACTGGGGATTATTTTTGTGAGTTAGGTCTATTTTAGGAAAGTGTGGAATTGTGAAACTTTTGTGTGTGCATTTTTTCTTGAACTGTGTAAAAATAATAAATGCTGTCTTTTCCACATTTTTACACTGCATTCTAAGCACCAACGGGTTTGAGTAAAAAAGGGGCCCTATACCCGGGTTCATGGAAATCTAAGGAGTGGAGGTGGATCTATGGTCATGCTAGGTCTCCAACTTGCTTGATAATAGTGAAACCTCGTCTAGAGCTTTCTCTCTTTATAATGTGTTGTCGCTGGTATTCCATACCGCCGCAATATTATTATCTTGAGTGATGATACCTCTAGAAAACAGCCATGTGAGATATGGATCGTTGGGAGTAGTTATTAGAGACCCCTAAATATTTTCCTATAGGTCTCTAAAATAGGGGCACAAAGCGAACACGCTGGGTGCCTTTTAAACACTGTCATGCATATAACCTAAATGTCATGTGCGCCTTTGTTGTATGATTATTTGAGGATATTGCCATGCTGTGTAAATCCCCCTGTTGCGCTTTTGCGCATCTGCATCATGCCATCACACATGCGACGTATGTGGGTCTCATCTATTGTCATGGGAAGCCGGAAGATCCATATCACCTTCTTAACTACACACATGGGGCACTGCACCCCCAAGTGTGCAAGTAAGAAGAGATAATTTTTCGGGCTCTCGTGTCCGTAAATGCGTTCATATCATGCATCGCATAAGCATCTCTTCATGGCATCATAATGAACGTATCGTTCCTGCATTTGTCTATTATCACATTCTAGCCTCACATGTTGCATGAGTCATTGCATCATCATGCATATGCGTTCAACATACTTTTTGTTCTACATGTTTGCTCATACATGATCCTTGTGTTTTCCTCTACAAAACAAAAACAAAAAAAAGGAAGCTTGAAAATTCATGATGCATTCTTAGTTGCATGTGTTAGGTACCATGAGCCAACCATGTTAGGATCATAAACCCATTTCTAAAATAAAATAAAAAAACACAAACAACAAAACAAAATGATTGAGCATGGTACCTAATGCGTGGTTAACTAAGAAAAGATGTCTCTTCGGGCATCTCAATCTCATAATTACATTTTCCATGCATAGCATGCGTATTCTCGAGTCTTTCATCCCTATGAAATGTTGTTGAAGTATTGGCAATCAAAATTGCCATTCCCTAGGTTATGGGGTTGAACCAAGCTCGTGCTTTTACGAAAAGGTTCAAGTATGGAAATAACCATCTTGCAAAAAATTGGGGCAAGAGATGGATCGAGTTACATCATTGTTTCGTCTGCTGCCAAACACATTTAGGACTGTCGATGTCCCTGTTACTTCCAGTTTCACCTTGACGAAGATGTCATGGACCATGTTGAAAATCTAAATTGATTCAACCCCGTATCCTGCGTAAAAATTCACAATACTTCAATTGTGCATCATTCGCATACATCCATGTTGTTCATTGGTTGCATTGCTCATTGCATTCTTTCCTTGAAAAAAAAAAGAACTTAATCATTGTTATAAAAAAGAAAAAGAACACGCTTTACAGCGCCCTTACCGAACCTGTGCTAGAGCTAGAGTAATGGGTGAAGTAGAGGAGGTGCAAGAGCAGATGGAGGCCGACATGGAGGCCATGAAAGAGCAAATGGCCGCAATGATGGAGGCCATGATGAGCATGAAGAAGATAATGGAAGCCAATGCGGTTGCAGTTGCCGCTACCAGCGTTGTTGCTAAGGTGAACCCGATGTCCCCATCCGGCATCAACCAAATGAATCATCCAACCTCAGATATGGTAGGCAAAGATTTGGGAAGTACGGGCGGCCCCCATGATGTGCAAATTCAAAACGAGCACGCCTTCC